>NC_142394.1:24194370-24409194 GCF_059441095.1 Idiotropiscis lumnitzeri | reverse complement strand
TCTCTCTCTCAGAATAAAACATCTCTGAATTCACTTCACAGGGTCTTAAACATTGCTTAGGTGTCCATTTCACTTTTAAATGTAAAAGTTTTTTGTTTTTTTTCCTGACCCGGGCTTCCTCTGTCCAGGCTACAGAAGTCCGTCCTCGCCTATCGTCCTCGAGAAACCAGCGAGCCTCCGCACGGTCAACTTCAACGAGGACTCCGTGTAAGCTTTCCTCCGCTCTTCAGATGCTTGGTGTCAGGCTCATTTGTCCTCAGTCAGCATCTCCATTTGCCTGCAGTCAATGCTGGGAGAAGTGCGTGATGAACAACTACTTCGGCATCGGTCTTGATGCCAAAATCTCGCTAGAGTTTAACAACAAGCGCGATGAACATCCTAAAAAGTGCAGGTAGGCAAAAAAAAAAAAAACAGAAGTGAAAAGCAGATAATTTTCTGCACGGAAAGGTTTAGGGTTAGTTTTTAAATCAGGGAGTTTCAATCCTGTTCCTCAAGAGCCGCTGTCCTGCGTGTTTCCATTTCTCCCCGCAGCTGATTCAAATGATCACATAATCAGCAAGATCTGAAGAAGCTGGCTCACGATCCTGACCATTTGACTCAGGTGTGTTGCAGCAGGGAGACATTGAAAACAGGCAGGACAGGACAGCAGCCCGCGAGGAATAGGATGGAAGACCCCTGATTTACATTACAGCTGAGGATGAATTTTTTTGTTTGTTTTTTGTTTTTGTCTGCAGCAGTCGTACAAAGAACATGATGTGGTACGGAGTTCTGGGTACTAAAGAGCTGGTCCAGAAGACCTACAAAAACTTGGAGCAGAGGGTTCAGCTCGAGGTTTGCTGCAACACTTGTACACTACGCCAGCTTTTCAAGAAAGCCATTCGTTTAACACAGAATCTTCTCTGTTTAGTGCGATGGCGTCGCCGTGCCTCTCCCAATCCTCCAGGGCCTGGCGGTGCTCAACATTCCCAGCTACGCAGGTGGCATCAACTTCTGGGGGGGTACTAAGGAGGACAACGTGAGCACATCTGGGAGTCCGATGTTCAAAAAAAGAGGGCCGTCTTCGAAGCCAGTTAACTCTTCATTTTTTTCCCCGTTATTCCAGAACTTTGGTGCTCCTTCTTTTGACGACAAGAAGCTGGAAGTAGTGGCCGTGTTTGGCAGTATGCAGATGGCAATGTCCAGAGTCATCAACTTGCAGCACCACCGGATAGCACAGGTTACACACACACACACACACACACACACACACACACACACACACACCCACACACCCGCACACACACACAGCTTCACTGGAGGTACACAACCTTTAAGACGAGTGATCGACCGATTATCAGCCGGGCCGATTATCGGAGCCGATATTTGGCATTTTGCCGATTATCGGCATCGCCTTTTTTTTTAACTTTCAAGGCCGATAAATTCAAAGTTGGTTTATTTTGGCTCGCTGCTGCACACGTCTCTCTCTCTCTTTGCTGTGCTCGTGACCTTGCCTGCAGAAGCAGATTGGCCCACCCACAGCACCACCTGTTTGGTTCCTTGTGCAGTGGGTAGCAGCCAATCAGCACCAAGCTCCCTGTTTGTTTTTTCACCCCGAGTCACGCGCACTACGGGAGAGGTCCCGTGAGCAGAGTAAAGAAAGGCAACTTTGTCCAAATTTACGACTCACAACTAATAAAAAACTATTTTGCGCTTGAAAGAGATGTTTGTCGTCATTGAACTATAATACATGCAGCTGAGCCCCGGGAGCGTCATGCACTTTTTGTTAGACTTTTAAAACTAAGTTGTCTATTTTTCAAGATCTAAAAAAGCTTTGACATGTTGCAAATAACTAAAGTTGTTTAATAAATGTGTGCTTAAATGCATTTAAACCAAGTCAAGTTTTGGAGTTTTTATCTTTCAAGATTTTGACACCATTTTACCCATTTTTTCGACAAATAAGTATCCGCTTCAAATATTATATATAATAATTATCGGCCTCCAAAAATGCACAAAAGTCAAGAGATTGTTCCTGGTTCGACTTCTAGATGAAGTCCTGCCCAAAATTCTTCCCAATGTCTTCTTTTGCTGACGTCGTCTATGTGGTGTTCAGTGCCGCCAGGTGAAGATCACCATCTTGGGGGAGGAGGGCGTCCCCGTGCAAGTGGACGGCGAGGCTTGGATCCAGCCGCCGGGCATCGTCAAGATACTCCACAAGAATCGAGCACAGATGCTGACTAGGGACAGGGTACGTTGACACGTGACGCATGTTGAAGTCATTTTCCGTGAAAGCTCTCAGGTCAGGAGGAGTGATGACTTTTGAGTCTCCTAAGCCTGACTTGTCCTCGCTTAAGTGAGGTCATCCCTGTCCCAGCTGAACCTCCTCCTCACATGTTCTTTTGAAATCTCCTCACGGTCTATCGCTGTCCATCGGCGCTCCTACGTGCGGCCAGGCGTTCGAAAGCACGCTCAAGTCGTGGGAGGACAAATTAAAAATCGACAGCGACCGCGCCAACAGACCCCGCCTCAACTCGCAGCAGTCCATGGAGTACCTGACGGAGGAGGAGTGCGCCCAGGTGCAGCAGTTGGGCATCGTGGCCGATACGCTCATCAACAAGTCAGTGATCTTAGCCCCCGCCTCCTGCGGGGAGATTTTTGGTCTCGGCTCATGACGCCCGGTGGAACAATCTTCATCCCTTCCTGTTCTCGGTCCTCCCCAGGATCCGCGAGACCGCCAAGACCCACAAGCTGGTGGAGCAGGAGCTGGCGCATGCAGTCAACGCCAGCGCCATGGTGCTGACTGAGGCCAAGCTGTCCAGCCCCGAGGTAGGGATGCCAGGCGGACGCAGATGGGTCCAGACGGGTCGACAGATGGCCCGTTGGACCCACGCAATGCACATTAGTACATGAGATGTGCGGGGACGCCGCTATCTGTCAACCCTCACCGTCCTGCGACGCGTCACGGCCGAGGATGCGAGATAAAATGCATCCGGATGTAGTGGCTGTAAATGTTTCACTTTATTTCCCGCAGTCATTTTGTGTCACTTTTGATAACTAAAACTAATGATCGTTATTTTCTGATTTTTATCAGTTTCTGAGTCGCAGTACGGCTGTGGAAATCGTCAACAGCAGCAAAGTTCTGCAGGCAGAGACGACCATGCTTCTGGATGGACAACATCTGGTAACCTCTCCCACCACTCGCCGCTGCCACCTTTTGCCATCTGATCTATGACACACCATCCGTTTTCCTCCTCCTGCTCAGTCCGAGTCGCCCGAGGAGGCGGAGCTCCGCTTAACCCTGAACAGCCTGAGCGCCGAGCTCCACAAGCTGGTCGATATCCACTGGATCTGTCCACTGATGCACTGTCCCGAGGGGGTAAGGGCTGCAGCTCATGGTGGTGCGGGCGTGCATGAGCGTGAGCGGGCATTCTGACCACACGTGAGGTTCTGTGTGCATGCAGGAGTCGGTGCGTCCCAGCAGTAAAAGCAGCATGAAGCTTAAGATCATGCCCAAGGGAAAGAAGGAGAAGGAGAAGCTCCTCAAGCAGAAGTCCAACAGCTCACTCTCAGGTTGCAACGGTTAACACAAGTCGCCCAGAAATTAACTCTTAGACAAAATAGGTTCAAGGTTCAAGCACTGCACGTGTTAAATGTCAGCAAAAGTTAAGTTGAAGCGGGAATGCTCGTTTTGAGCATGTTACTTTGCTGCCCTCTAGTGACTCGGTGAGGTACAACGTGCAGTTGCATCACTCGCTACTTTCGCATATCGTTATGTTCCTATTTCCATATTGGCCATGGTTTTTCTTGGATTGGATTTTGTAGAAAGAAAATATCAGATCACAGGTGTGACACATAACTGAAGTCCTGCTGGAGAAAAAAAAAAATCAAGAAAAATAAATCATCAGTTAGTTAGATTTATTTAGACCGAGCAGAGGGGGAAAAAATCTGTCTTCCTTCAAGAAATGTATTCAGTTTTTGCTGTCGCTTTGATGGTTTCCTTGGTCTACAATTATCAGGCGTCAAACCCAGAGCAAGAAAGCAAAAAAAATAAAAAATAAACCCTGACACAGGTGTTTTGGCTTTAGGTGCCATTAGTGCTTCCACTCAACGAGAAGCACCTGTGGCTAAAGCCAAACTGAGCCAGGGTTTGTTTGGTTTTTTTCCACTTTCTGGAACTAGATTTGACGCCTCTGACCAAGTTATTTCTACTTGTACTTGATCCAGATTTTAGACATAGCTGACTGTGAACAACCAACATCTTTTGCAACATTGCGAAATGATTTACCTTCTGTCAAAAATGTGATAAAGCCCTCCTTAGTTTGTTGACATCTCGTGTTGGAGCCATGATTCATGTCAGTCCACTCGGTGCAACAGCTCTCCAAGGTGTGATCACGCCTGTTTAACTCAGACTAACGAGTGGATCCAATCTGATGCAGGTGTTAGTTTGGGGAATGTAAATTTACACGGTGATTCTATCATCTTTTCCTCAGATTGAGGGAGTCCATATTTTTGCCCCGCTGCTTGGTCGAAAAATTTAACTGTTACTACCACATAAGGGCTGAACAATTTTAAGGAAAAAAATGGTATTGCGATTTTTCTGACATTGCGATTTCGATTTTTTTTTTCTTCACAATGTACAGTGACATTAACAAACATGACAGAAAATGCAATTAAACCATTAAAAATTAAGTTTATTTGTCACCACAGAGGAGAGATTGTTGCTGCTGCTGTACACGGTTTTGACATGTTTTACAAATAAAGTCCATGCTGCTGCAGCACGAGATATCTTGACGCCTAGCATTCAAGCAGTGGCGAAATAAATTACTTCTGGGATTACAGGTGACAGTGCAACGCTTAAAAAAAAAAAAGTAAATAAATAAAAAAGCAGCTTTGACAATCTCGTTGTCAGAGATAGCGATTTCCGTCCCAAAATGATTCATCGTTCAGCCCGACTACGTTTTTTTCCACTTGATTTCTTAAAACCAGTGAGTTGCCATTTCAAATGACATGAGTTTTGCGTCATGTCTACGATCGAAATTTGTAAACAGATTCCATAATTTGTACACAACATGCAGGCTACATTGTGGTCGTGGACGAGCGAGCATGCAATTGGTGTTTCTAATTTATTATTGTCTCGCTACTTTAGGAACATTGGACGCCAAATGCGCAACTCCTGAAGGCGAATCTTCGGGCAACTGACGATCTTTTCCGGCCTCTCACTTTAACCGCTACGGGTGGCGAGACGCCTTCCTCCTGCCCGCCGACGCCCGCTGGCCTGACTCCGAGCCAACGACGATGAGCTCTCCGTCTTGCGTTTCCCTGCTGTACATTTGTTTTTCGAAAAGGGTCTGCTAGCCTGTGGTCCGGAAACGAGCCTACAACGAATGTGTCTTTTTTTGTCAGAAACAGTGTTTACACGTCGCTTGCATGCCGAGTGCAGCCATTTTTTTTCGGACCCGCCGGGTGCAGGATTGCAAACGGAAGCGCCTTGCGATTGAAGTTTTGTCGACGCCTTCCATAAAAAACCCTATGCGACGTGCGGAAAAATCTTAACATGTTGGGGGTGAAGAGATAAGAAAAAACATAGTGAATGTATTTTGTGTGCTGATCTGTGAATATTACTACTGATAATAAGCCTAATATTAATAGCGTGCACATCTGAGGTTCTCAAGTGGTTCTTAGTTTGTTTTGCTTGTTGTGGCCTCAGCAGGTACTCCAGAGGTTCACGGGGTGACTAACAAACAGCTGATTGTAGATGTAAACGCACCAATGTGAGCCTTTTGCTTTGCCAGTGGTTCCCAAATCTTCTTGTGGCTTTGCTGCCTCGCGAGCGGGATAGGAGGAATCATGATTCAAGTAAGCCAAACGGTAAAAAAAAAAAAAAATAAACATTTGCGTGTTTAAGATAAGTAAAATGCTTGTTGTGAGGTGGGCGAACAAAAACCATACTGCGTGGTATTAATTTCTTATCAGGAAGATGCTCGTTTACACTCATGCTCGAGCGTCGGTTCGTTCGCTCGCTACTGCATCCGATTGCGTGCCGCCGCCTTTTTGCCTTTTTTCGAGGCTTTTGTGGTGTTGTGCCAAGTCGAGCGACACACTCATGTCAGGGGGGGGGGGGGGGGGGGGGGGTTGCGCACGTGCAATGTGGCGTTCATTTCAAGTTTACTGTGTCTTGCCTTGCACTTTACAGACTACTTCATGGGGACAATTTGCGTATGTGACGCATGTGTGTGTAAAAAAAAAATGTAGGTGAAGAATATGACCATTATTTATGATTAACTATAAAAGATGTTCGTGAACACACAAGTGCACGCATGCCCGTGGATGACATGTGATGCGTGTCGTTCATCCTGCTGCTGCTCCAGTGTCTGCTGTTGCAACGGTCCAACCTGTAACTGTGGTAACCATGGCAACCATTTGAAGTTTGAAGCCAAAGCTTAAGTGGACTCATGACTCGCAGGATTTATGAAAAAGTTGTTTGTGTACATGACGTGAAACTTTTTTGAAATTGTATCATCAACTTGTTTTGAACATATGATTGCAACGTGCGTATTGGTCTTAAAAACAAAACGCTTATGCATATTTAATTTTTATAAATGATTGTTTTCATGTAATTTAATGGGGGGTTACAGATGATCCCGAAATGTGTGCGCGCGCGCCAGTTCTGTCTGCTCTGTAGTGTGCGACGACGTGTAACAAAGACAAACTCGGAGATTAAAATGACTTAATGGTGTGTGAAAAAAAAATGGGTGCGTCCGCTGCTTCTTGCAATGTGTCCAATTGAAAAATGTGTTAATCTGTTGTTTGTATAAAGACGATTGCCGCTCCTCCACCAGGTATCGAAGCCAGCCTGAGATCAAGTCACTTCACTTTTTTTCCATATTTAATTCATTCTTGTGGTGTTTTGAATGAGGAGCAAAAAAAAAAATATTTCAAGTACTGGATTTGCTTTTTTTTACCTTTAACACAATTGGCGGTATTTGAATGATGATAAAGGACCTCGTGTTTTTTTCTGTCTGTACGGCAGTTGTTACACAAGGAATCATCGATTCCAGTAACGGCATTCTATTAAAGGTTATCTAAAATAATTCAAGTTGCTTTAACATCGCAAATCCGAGAAGCATTATCAAGCGTCACTAACCCGCTAGCAACATGTTGGTCGATGTGCTTCCTTAAAAAAATAATGAAGCCAGCTACGTGCTAGTTGAAATGAAGCTAACTACGTGTCATTTTTAGCAAGCTTGCTATAATGATGTTAACGTGTGACTAGATAGCTAAATATAATAAAGCTAATTATAAGTAAGACAACCATAGTTATGAGCAAGATAATTCTAAAAGAGTAAACTCGTGACAAGCGAGTGACTCTCAGTCAGATAAAATGTTTACACAATCCCTGATAAGATGAGGCACAAAAGTAACCTGCACAACAGTGAAAACATTGAAGCATTGTTGAAAACCTGACATGCTAGCAACTGGCCTAAGGGTTCATCAACACTCCCAAAAATGAATTCAGGACCAAAAACAAATGAAAATGCTTGCTAGGGAAAATGAAGCTTCACGAACCAATTGTAGTTTTTTTCATACTCCGCTAGATGGCGCTGTTGGTTTAAATAAAGGGGTTTGTGAAATGACAAGTCTGTGGCCTTTCAGTCCAATGTTGATCAAAGAGTGCCATCGAGAGGAGTAAAAAAAAAAAAAAAACTAAAGTGGTTAATGGAGCAAATTTCAAGCTTCATTTTCCCATCACGACTTGCTTGCACATTTTGCATTGAACTAGATCATTAGCACATCTGCCTCACAGTCCTGAGGCTCTGAATTTGAACTCCCGGTGCTCCGACTTCCTTGTGCATTACAAAACCACGTAGACTCTTAAAACGTTCAAACAGAAAAGACCAGACAAATGTATATAAAAATATTATTTCCTTTCTCTTCGTCTTTATTTGCATATTTGGTATGGGAGTAATCCAAAAGTAATTACATGTTACATTACACTACGTAGATTATGTTACCAACTACAATTTGTAACAGGTAACTTGTAACCGTATTGGAATAGATTTTGAAAGTAACCCTCCGAACTCTGGTCGTGGAGGACTAATAATAGTTTGGGGCTGCTTTGCTTCCTCTGGGCCTGGATGCACTGGAAAAAGCAAAAGGTTTGAGACATTTTGCAGAAGAATTTGAGCGCATCAGGCTGCCAATTGAAGCTTGAGAGCAGACGGTTGAGGCAATCGGAGCCGCCCATGAACATGTCGACTGTTTCGACTTGGAGGAAGATCCCACCATGTTTGAGGAGAAATTTATGCACAAATGCAAGCCACTGCGAAGGCCTTTTTATTTTTCTGTTCCTGTTCTTGTGGTGGAGCACTTGAGTGAGTGGCGGTCGGAGCGTTTGCATTTGAAGGAGTGTCTGCCAAGTGACTTCCTGTTCATGTGTGCAGGCGAGAGAAGTGCACGCGTATCATCACATAACACGTGTATGAATGCCGATGCACACGAGTGCGGCAGTCCTGTTCAAAGTGGTCCACGAGTTAGAACATGTTGACTGCTTCCAGAGTGATCTATGTGTGTATGCCTTGGCGTAGGTGTGCGTGTGCGTATCAGTGTATGTGTTTGTGCCGACGTCGTACGCATGGACTGCTTGTATTTCAAGTTTTACTTCCTGCCCCCAAATTGTTCTTTTCAGTTGAGGGGGAGGGGGGATGAGTGTGGTTCAATCAGCATCTGCCAGTCTTCCGACAACCAACCAGACAATCACGCCACAGAAAGCTCCACCCCGCTGTCGCACACGCCACTGTCCAGACGCCCGTCCAGTCGTTCGGCGTCCACCTTGAGGTCCTCCAGTTGAGCGCACACCATGCCGTCACCGCCATCGTCACCGCCTGTAGGTGGTGACAGGAAATCCCATTTCACGGTTAAAAAGAGGTGAAAAACTGGGTGAGGGCGGTCGCCATGGAGACACAAAAAGCAAGTAGGCTTTCGCTCACCCGGTGTTGGTGTTGCGCAGTCACGCTTGTCGTCCTGGTAACACAGCGCCTCCTCCAGGATGCTCAGCGCGCTGCATGAGCCAACGGATCTGAGAGCGGCTCCAAGGTCTCGCACGGTGCCGCCAGACACCTGAGACACATGCGTAAACATTGAGACTTTGATGTGTACTTAGCATGTATTAAACGTGTAATACACTCGTATATTTTTGCAGAACAATTGCCAGCCCATGAATAGCGAAAGTTTAGCTTTTGCATAAATCACTGCAGTCATCTTTTGTTTGCAAATGTTCATGTGATGCCGCGTTACCTCGTACGAATCGACGAGCGTCTTGACGGGGTCCGAGCTGAGTCTGAAGGCAGCCTTGAGGATTCCCAAACCGAGAGCGTCGGCTAGCTTTTCCCAGCATGCTTCGCTCGCCATGGCGCCGCACAGCGTCGTCTTCACCGAGGTGCCGAGGCTCTGAAGGTCGCCTGGGCCACACACATGAAAAAAAAAAAAAAAAAAAATGACATCACGTGTCTTCAGCTTTCGTCTTTTGGCTTTTATTTCCTCGGTTGTGGCCACTAAGGAGCCTTTTGAGTTGACACTTTTCCGTCAGTTGGTTCCGTAAATCGAGATTCTTTTACATATGTCTTATGGAGAATGGGGAGCCAGGCAGTCGGCGTAGTTGGTGAGTGTAATAACACAACCGCCAGTTACTAAACTAACAAGCGATGTTCGCACTTTCCGTCCCCCTCAAACTAAAGCATGCGAGATGAGCAAGGCGACTCTTCATTCAATTGATGAGAAGCCGCAGTGTTTTAATGCAAACTGTTAATGAAATGCAAAGATGTTAAGTCATAAGCAAGAATAATCTTACTTTTCCGACACGTTAGCATGTGTGACGTTACTGGCTGACGATCGGTAAGCTATAATTGAAAAAAGAAAATGAAAAAGACTTTTTCTTATCACGTTTCCACAAACTCACCCTGAGGCGGGAGAGCCACACGAGAACATTCGGGGCGGTACTCCCGACCGCTGAGAAGCTCCAACACCTGACAACACACAACGCATGTCGAATGACATCATCATCTTGCCTCTTCCATCTGATGACATCATCTCTACCTCTCCAGTATTCATATCTGGTGTTTCAGCTCAAATTTGTAAACTTTGAATGGCAAGTTTCTTCTGAAATGGATGTCAATTAAAAATTATTTTGGGATATCATTGACATTGCACTTGCTTGGGAATTTCCGAATGCTCATATAATTTGCAACAAGATGATTATGAATAAAAGTGAATATTGTATTTTATGGACTTTGCGGCGTACCTGCTCAGAGGCGGCTATGTTGATTGGGCTGGTCCCGGGAACGTAGCCCTCGTCATCGTCGTTTTCATCATCATCGCCGTCTTCATCCTCGTAGAACAGGGGCTCCAGGTTTTCCTTGTGAGGGTCTGCGCCTGAAAAGGCCAACACGTCATTCACACACACATGAGCAGACCCAGCTGGATGGTCAGCATGCGTACCCGCCGCCATGAGTAGCGCCGTGAGCTTGACGGAACCCCGCCCGGCGGCCACGTGCAGGGGTGTGGAGCCGTCAAAGGTGCAACAGTCCACCGTGGCGTTGCCCTGGCGACCACAAGGGGGGTGATGACGTCGTCAGAAGGCGTGTGTTACGATGACATCATCGGAAGGCGACGACATGATGGTCGCGCCGTTACCTCGAGCAGCAGGCAGCCGGCGAGCGACACGTTGTCGGCCTCGGTAGCAAAGTGCAAGGCGGTTTTTCCGCTGCCCCGCTCCTGAGCCTCCACGTCGGCCCCGCCCTCCAAGAGCTCCCGCAGAGACCGCAGCTGATTGGATGTCACAGACAAGTGGATGGCGCACAAGCCTGCCGGCAAGAGCCAATCAAAACACTGGACGAACAGCGTGTGTGCTCGTATAGGTTTAAAAAACAAGGTATGTGCGTATTTTGCTGAAAATCTGTGTCTTTGCCTATCTAGAAAATTTTTAATAATAGTAACAGTAGAAGTGGTTCCCCATCACTCACTTTTTTCAACAGCCACAGTTCTAACATAGCCCACACCCGACCACAAATTTTAAATCACATTGCGAACCATTTTTTTTTTTTTTGTACATGTGACAGACCACTAAAATAGTGGGCGGGCCGCAGTTTGGACACCCCTGCCATAAGTGATTAAAAGCGCACAAACCAACAACGCCAAGGGCAACGACATGGCAAAAAAAGGTGAAAGTAGGGGTTTGTTTGTGCGGAAATGTGAGTGTGTGTTCTTTACATGACTATGTGTGCGCATACGTACCGGCGGTGTTGCAGGCGTCGACGCTTCGTCTGACGGATTGATGACGTAACAGCAAGCGCACCATGTCACCCCCCTGCCGCGCCGCCAGGTGCAGCGGCGTGTCGCCGTGGCGGTCGCCCAGGGCGGGGTCTGCCCCGGCTGCCAGCAGCGCCTGTGCCGCCGCCGACTGCTGCGTCGTCACCGCCAGGTGCAGAGGGGTCTGGTAAAAGTGGGAGGGGGCGGGGCCCACGCATACATGATGACCTCGTAGGTAGGCGATGGAACGTAACATGGCATGTTTAATGCAACGCTGCCAACTAGTCTATTTTTTTTTGTCTACATGTGCCGTGACATTGACTGGCGGCCAAGGTTATTATTAAACATGTTTATTTACATTATTACACAATTATTACAAAAATGCTTTAAAAAATTATAATTATAGCAAAAATATCCTTTGTTTTTGTCTGTCAATTTCACACATGACAGGACTCAATAGCTTTCATTCTTTGAGGACCAGGTTTGCTAAACAATGACTTAATTTGTCAAGCATCCCCTAAAGCATCCTAAAACTAAAAGAAAGCCTTTAAAAAATTTTTTTTTTTAAATAAAAAAAAAACACAAAAATCAAAAGCTAACAAATGAGCTCTAAAAAATCAATTAAAATTAATTAAACAAAAAAAAAAAAAGTCCACCCATCATCCATTTTCTTTGTGTGATGAAAGCCCAGACTTCCCTTTCGCCAATGCATTGTCTACATGTGCGCTGACTTTCACTGGCTGGCAGTCCAATGGTTGTCTACGTGATATTAACTGGCGACCAGACTAGTCTATATGTGCAGTGACGTGGTCTCGCCTGGTAGAGACGGTTCCTCATGTCGAGAAGTCGGTCTCCCGGCGGCAGTGCTGCAAGCACCCGCGTCAGATTGTCCAGCGCCCCCTGCTGGCCGTGGAGGACGGCCAGGTGGAGTCCCCTGAAACACACGCAGCGACCACCGCTCTATGTTACGACTTAAACTTGTGGGCAGGGACGCTCGCCAACATCAAGGCGCACTCACGTGTCTCCGTCGTCGTTCTGCGCCGCCATCAGGGGATGCTGCAGGGCCAGCAAGTACGCCGCGTCGCCAGTGGCGGCATACAGAAAGACGGCCGACATGTGCCGGTCGGTCACCTCGTTGTCATCTTGCGGCGCTTCCTGTTGTTGCGGCGGGCACGTCACAGTGCGGGCTGCCGAGTCATCATCGGGATCGGGGTCATCGTCGGGAGGCGAGTCGCCGAGAGAATTTTCTAAAAGAACAACAAAATAGACACAGATTTCATTTTTCCACAATATGGAACGGAGTCAACAAAATGAGTTTTCCTCAGACTTCTCGAGAGGCCCTGCTGAGATTTCTCACCATGTTTGACTCCGCCTCCCTCAAGACTTGTCGCATAGCCGGTGGGACAAGCTCCGCCTCCGGCTCCTCTTCCATAGTTAAAGGCGGACAAACCCTGGAAGTAACCTGCTGGCGCAAAAGCGTTGGTCATCACCTAGCAAAACTCGCCTCTTTAAGACCTGGCTGCGTCGCATACGAGAGGGGCTTGAAAGTTTTACCTCCTCCGGCAGAACCTGGCCCTCCTCCTGTTCCCGGACCTCCTGGGCCTCCTCGATACAAACCGCCGCCGCCGCCTCCTCCGCCGAGGCCGCTGAAGTCCTGGAAGTTGGGCAACGTCTTCTGACGCTTCCTCTGCACCTCCTCTTTGTCTACAAAAGCACAAATGACTGAGTTTCATACATTAGGATCTCATGGCCTCAATGTGCTTTTTATGACATCTTTGTTTGGCGGAGTCGCAGTGGAGGGAAAGGACATACCGATAATCTGCGGGTGGTACGTAAAGGGCTTGGGCTCGCTGGTCTCGCTGTCCGACTTCCTCTTGAGCTGCACCATGACCGCCGTGGGCTTCTGCAGGTTCTGGTCGCGATACTTGGGCGTCTTGAATACGATGGCGAACTGGGGAGGCGCCGTATGTAAACGCAGTTATTTTTAATTATGTTTCATTTTTAATTTGTTTTGACAAATTTTAAGGTTAGTTTGTTACTTTCAATTAATTGTTATATATTAAAAATGCTTAGTTTCAGTTTACATGAGTTTTAGTATTAGTTTTAGGTTTATTTTAATTAATAGAGTCTATGTCAAGTGGAAGATAATAAAAAAGTTTATTAAGTATTGTGTAATAAAGTAAACAATTCTCAATGAATACTTTACCGTCCTTATTCTGTAATGTATTTAAATACTGAAATAAAATGAACCCTAAATGCTTTTTGCTATAATTATTATTTTACCTTTAGCGATATAGGATGTGTTCGTTAGTTTTCATTTTATTTAATGTTGTTAGTTTTATCAATTCTAATACTCTTTGGTTTTTACAACGGGCTACGTGCGAGGGCGCTTACTTGTCTGTGCACATCCGTGGGGGAGAAATCTCCCAGAGCTTCCCAGGTGAGACCCGAGTCGTCTTCCTCAAAGAAGCGGACTTGGATGTCGTCTGCCGTACGCGCAAGCACACGTTAGTCACGTGACACTCGGGAAAAGCTCAGTGTGCAGTTTTTGGGTGCGTGCAACCTTTCTGGACTTTGTCACACAGGAGGTAGACTTCTTCTCCGCCGCTCACACAGCCCGCTGTCCGGTCCATCCGCACGATCTTCAGGTTGGACGCGTTTGGAGCCTCTGAGGACAAAACAATGACATTTTTAATTAAATTTAAAAACAAATTCGGTTTTAGAGCTTGGAAAACAAAAATTACATTTTTTTTTTCTTGATGGAACTTCTTTCTTGTATGTAACAAACTTGAAATAACTTTTATTTTAGGGGGGGTAACAGTTTTGCCAATCAATAACTTCATTTGAGTAATCTAATTTTGAAGTATGAAGCAAGCACTTTCCAAAACAATAAAAATGGAACAATATGACAAGTGAGTTGAGTGTAGGGCTGAAGTTATTGTTTATTTCGGTGTTTTCGGTTTTTGTGTGTCAATGTGTGCGTATGTTTGTGTGTGTGTACTGACTGCTGTCGTAGATGGGGTGCGAGAGGACGGGATGCAGCGGCCTGGTGAAGCCGCCGTCGCTGTCCGGGAGGAAGGCGGTGAACATGAGGCGCACCACGCTCAGGTCCATCTCTTTGGCCTGCGCGCATGCCGCGCCGCCGATCGCGCCGCGCTGCTGCTCTGCACACGCCACAACACAAGAATATGCTCGTTTACGCCGCCTCCGTTCTGTGCGAGAGGACACCTGAGAGGCTGCAGAAGCCAAAAGTGTGGAAGGGGAACGAAGCACTGGCTTGTCCAGACCAAAGATAAAATCAAGGAGTAGTAGGAGAAGAAGTTCTTCAATTGTGTCTGCATGACTGGAAAGTTTTATACTGCCCCCCGGTGGCCAAGGTGGGCACACCAGAAGGAACAGAACAATGAATGAAATTGCAGCATGAAATCATGATGCACAAATGATTTAAAGCTTTACATTCTATTGAATTGTTTTGTTATTCTAAATTTATTCTCAGCTGATGTCATAATTGTGTAATGATTGCGCTCACTCAATCCACTTTCAAACTGTAACTCAGCATCCCGCATTCACAATCGTGAACAAAGTTACACTCAAGAGATGTTGTTGAGAAGAGAAACGGCCGTGTCCCGGCTTTCCACAATCGGTTTTGAGAGCTGGAAATTTTGGGGGCTGAGTTTGTACCACCCAATGCTGTGTTAGCAGCTTTCATGCAGCAAGACACACACGCACACACGTGGACGAATGGACGAACCGGAGAGCTGTCGAGGCACACGGGCGTCGGCGTGCGGAGTGTCGACGTCCGGGTGGATGAAGACCCCGAAGTTGTAGCCCATGCGGACGGCCTCGCACATGCGCTCCTCCAACGTCTTGGCCACGTTCTTCTTCGTCACGTGCTGAATGCCCAAGTTGGGGAAGCTGAACACACAAAACAAACGTATCAATGTGTGTGTGCGTTTCCGTACGAATATACGCACGCGCATATGTGAGATATTTGAGCGTGTACACTCGTGCATTTCGTATCTGGGTATGCGACGGCTGTTCTTACGTGATGTTGTCGTCTTTGGGGGGCACGTCAAGGATGCAGACTCCCTTGTCGCACTGCTTGCCCACCAGACTGTGCGCATGCAGTCGGGGAAGAGGCGTCAGCGCCGTCACCAGCTGCACCACCACGCGGGCCGGACCCTGGTAGTTACAGATCTATGCAAAGCACACACACAAAAACAAAAATGTCACTTGCTCGTCGCCAACCAGGAGAAAGGATGATCCAGACGAAAAAAATAGCCATCAAATACATCTTGAGATACAAGTGATCCAAATTGGTACTAAAAACATACAGCAGCGCTCCTCAAATAGTGGGGCGGGCCTCCCTGGGCGGACGCGGTGGGATTCTGAGGGGGGGGGGAGCATGATGCTGGGAAACATGCTTTTTTTCCCCGCCTTACTAGAACACGATACTACAAGTGTAATTACACATCCACACCTGTAGTTGGCAGTGGCGCTCTAATTGCCCATTGCTCGCAGCGAATATAAACTCTATGGTGTAGGTTTGTTTTGCCGTAAAAAAAAAAAAAAAAAACAGACAACATGAAGGAATTTTTAACCGGGATGAAATGAAAAGTGGAAAAAAACGAAGAAAGTGAGTCAAAAGAAAGTCACCCGAAAGCAAAAATGCGCAAATATGACGAAGCATAAACAAATGCGATAATTCACAGTTAGGGCGGAGAGTGGTGAAATGGTTGCGCAATTTTTTTTTTTCTTGCTAGGGGGGGAGGGACGTAACAGAAATTGTTGAAGCAATGAAAAATACATTTATAGTAGCGTTAAGCAAGAAGGCTGAAAAGCGAAGCCACAAGCTTGTTTAAACTACACAAGATGTCATTTTCTATTTTGGAGTAAAGTTACCTTGACGGCAGGATATGTCTTCTTGTTCTTCTCGCTGGAGGCTCCCGGCAGGCCGCCGTGAGACGGTCCCTCGCAGCCGTAACGGAAGCGGAAGCCTCGCTGTCGAAACACAAACGCGGAACGTTAGCGCGCCGTCACGTGACTACATCACGCTTGGAAGCGTGCATCGCAAATAAACGCACTCAGTCGGTCATCTTTTCTCATCGTCAAATTAACACTTAACTTATTTCTTAAAAGCACATGCCATATATGTACACTTTATTTACATATTATGTACATTTTTGGTGTTGTCCAGTTGGCGTGTGCTGGGCACGCACCTGTTTTGGCTGCTCCAAGATGTGCAGGAAAGGGCCGTCCCCTGGAAAACAAAAAAAAAACGATTTAATCAATCACTGTATTAAAATAATTGTTAGTTGCAGCCTTGAAATATTAATCATGATATCATACGATACAATACAACTTTATTATATAGCGCATGACAATAAATACTTGGTGGCAACATGTCGGATTTCATTTGTTGCAAATTTGGCGGTCCTGGACGCAACCTTGCAATCAAGCAGGTGGAGGATGTAGTGGAAGTTTCCGGAGAAGAGGAAGTGGCGGTATCCATGGAAACAGTCAACTTGACTTCAATTAGTGAAGGTGACCGTTGCCGTGGCTGCGTGGGCTTCGTTGAAATTAGTTTCCACCGGCAACTTTTTCGCAAAGAATTCTCGTTGTGCCGTCAACATCCAGCGTGCGTCACGTTAGCGCCAAATTGTGAGGGCGGCCTGGCGTGAAGAGCGACAAACAGGAAGTGAAAACGGAGGGACGCCGCCCGCTGCTGCCGCGTCATGAAACTCTTCTTTCACTTTTCCCGCCACCGCAGAGTATCGGTTGAGATTCAGATTTGGAGGGTTTTTTTTTCTTTTCTTACAAACTTTCTCTGTGTTTACAAAACGAAAACAGGATTTCATCTTCACGTTGAGGGCTTACGCACTTCGAAAATGATCAACTCAGAACAAGTTGAAATGCCTTACAAGCTTGTGTGAGGGTTAAAACTGTTTTTTTTTTTTTTTTTGGACATACTGTATTTTTCGGACTATTAAAAAAAAAAGTTGTTTGAGAATATTAGCCACATTTTGGGGGGGGGACAAAAGCTGATACCTAGAAGAGATGAGTTTGGGCGGGGAATTATCTTCAAAACTTCCACTCCTAACTATGAAAGTATAAAGTACAAAATTAGAAATGTAAACCAGCTTACCTTAACTAAAATCGTGAGTCGCATTGTATGCAAAGGCCCGTTCCTGAGCCATTTGCTGCTACGAATAAAAAAATCCTTGTTGTGGCACACGCCGAAATTATTTGCCGACAGCAAAAATAAATAAATAAATAAATAAACAAAGAAACGGAAGACAGAGAAGTAGTCGTAGCCATGCCACCGAACGTGCGACGTATGCAAAGCAAAATAACTGAGCAACATTCAACCTTTGGCCGCAATGCGACTTGCGACTAAGTTAAGTTAAGCCATTTGAAACGCAAAAGAAACACATTCTCCGTAGTGAGTCGCTGCCGTCAAAACAATTAGGTAACGGAGAATTGGAGTGCCAGACCGAGCTCTAATTTTAACATATATAAGTTGCACCTAGAACTAGCCAAACCTCAACCATATTACGCCTTCCAATAGACATCTAAGCCGGCCAATGACGCGGTTGCGAGAGTCCCCATGTGGTCGTGCACGGCAACACAGCCAACATTGTCACCAACAATGTCAGGTTAGCGGGTTCCGTTGGTGCTGCAGAAGATTTGACACTTGTCACCATCATGGTGAACAATAGGAGAATGTTTTGTTACTGTGTTTGCGTCAGTGTGGACACACTTTTCTTGATGGGAAACGTGAAAAAAATGATCAAACCTTCTCACGGCCACAACAACCTCAACCTATTCTCACACTTGGAAATGCGTCTCTCACTCGACGTCATTTCAAATGCAACTGGGCCAAAGACGAAATCATCAGAAGTCATCCAATCATGGCAACGCAAATAATGCAGTAGAAGAAATGTGATTCAACGTTAAAGGTCATCATGCAAAAATCATCTCAGAAGTTGCCTTGTGATGTTCTTTAAACATTTTTTGGGCCTCAATTCAAAGATCAAATCATCAGTTTGTGCTTGTTTATTTGTTTTTTTTTTGCATGTATTTGGACATGAAAACTCCTCTCTGCTGTTAGTTCATTTTTTTTTTCAGTCAAATAACATAATCGGCCTCGAGAAACTCCAGATGGGTTGGACCCTCATCTCTGTTCTGGTGGGTGTCATGTCAAACGTATGAGTGAGGGCTCCAACTTCATGTGTCGGGAAGAAGCGACGAGCTCACCTGTCCTGGTGGACGCCGGGTGCGACTGCAGTACAGGGAATTGTGGGATGTCCCACGAGGGATCCATCATCAGCGTGTCCAGAATCTGATGCCGCAAGCAAACATTTGAAATAAAAATGAAAAATGGTGGCACAAGACGTTGCAGAATTGGATGTGACGTGCACACACTCGCACGCACCTGACTGCTGACAGGAAGGAAGTGCTCGTCTCCCGCCATGGTACCTGAAAAGGGAGGGGGTAAAAAAGGCAATTGTTTATCGAGTTACTTGATTCTATTCAGTCTTAGAATGTTTGGGAGAAAGAAAAGAAAATCAAATGACTTTTACGGCTTTGCGCCAATGAGAATTTCATCCACCGATTAGAATAATAATGTGTGTAATGTGATAATGTGTGCACCATTCATCCATTATCTGAACAACTTCTCCCCACGAGAGTCGCGGGAATGTTGGAACCTATCCCAGCTGTCTTTGGGCAGCCAATTAAATTGGCCGTGCAATCAATTGGTTGGGCCCGAGTACAAACTAAACATAAGCGCGAAAAAAAATGCCAAGTGCAATACGCGCTAAACAAAGTACACATACAAGACAAGTACTAATTAAGTACAGTACAAAACTAGTATAAAATGAGATAAGTACAACTTTGAAATGGATATTGAGGAGATAAATCCATGCTGGGTACAATTTAAACTTAATAACGCATATTTTCAATACTTTAAAGTATAACCGAAATACTGTGATATTAATTATCTAAATATACGTTCTTTATGGTGATACAATATTTCGGCATGGACAAATAGCGACAGTGTATACAGGTTTTACTTTAATGTATCAAGTACTCATGAACGCTAACGATACCAGTCACGGATACTGAAAAAAAGTCCTCCTAGCAAGAGGTTGGCACTACATTTTGGCAGATTGAAACACAAATCATCATGTGAATGTTTGAGCACCTTGATGGTAGGAAAGCGCTTTTATAAGTGAAAGGCCATTTCGTATGTGTTAGAAAGAAGCTGAGCGAACAGATATTTTCTTAAATTATGCCCACTCCATGACTAATGGATGACATGGATGCCCCTTCAACATGTGCATTCACCATCTGTGCCATTTTTACATTGCGGCGTCAACGTAACTCAGAGCTCAAATCCGTGCCTCCGTCACCAAGTCTCCGAGCACTGAGCGAAAAGTCCGAACTGCTGACTCAACTTAGCACCAAATTAGAAGGAGTAGTAGTCGTAATAGGTACGGCAAGTGAATGGGAAATGGCAGAACATTCACTCACTGAATTATGTGTGAACGAGTTCTTACTATCAAACGTTGCAGCTGTAATGTACGAATGAGAATAGCAGTACAGCACGTTGACTCAATAAATCATTGGCGAAAGGGAAATTATATCACGTTCTCACGCCAACTCGTTTGTAAATGGGAAATGACAACAGTTGCTTACACCGAATTGTACCTGAATTGGAAATGACATTGCGTTCACTCACGGAATCGTTTGCGAACGCAAAATGTACTCACTGAATCTGTGAACACCAATAGCATAACAGTATGTTCAGTAAAATTCCTCGTCCATCTGCAGGTGCCGGTTTTTGGTCGTTCGCGATGACTGACCAAATACCCGTTACTGAGCTCAAATAAACTGGGAAAAAAAGAACGAATCACTTGAGGAAGTGGTCCATTCACTGACGTTCAATGAAAAGATTCGTTCCTTTTGAACGAATTGTTCAAGAACGACACAACACCCCTGAATACAATCCACGGCAAATTCAAGCTCAATTCAGCAAAACTTTCTTGAAAGACTTTAATTACGACGATACTAATACACCTATTACGAGTGAATTAAAGTATTATTGACGTGAAAAGGAATAATAGTTCTAAATCATCGTTTGCAGGTTCCAAACCACAGCTCTAACTTACTTTCCATACATTGTCATCTTTTACAAGTGTGCTTCATTCAAGCTTGAAATTCGAGCAAAACAACAACAAAAGACGATGACAAGGTGAATTGCCTTGAATGCGGACTTTTGCTGCCTTCCCCGAACCCTTGCAAACTTCTTCCCCGGCAGCAAGCGAGGGAGCAAACGCACAAATTACAGTCCCTTCCAGTCTCCCAGGGGACCCTTTCCCAACCCGCGCCCAATTCTTGTGCCATTGTCCAACATTCCCGGGTGGTCCGCCTCCACGCGTGAAAACCTTTCGTGGCTTTTGGGCGAGTTGGAGCGCAGCGGTCGACTTTCAAAGCAACTTGAACGAGGAAGTGAGCGCGCGACAAAAAGGGCGCTCGCTTTGCGAGGAGACTTTCGCCGACATTCGTCAATGTTCACCGAGTGGAAGTCGCACGCAAACGTGTGTCGTTACCTTGCTGGTGGAGCGGCGTCGTTTTACTCGCTTCTTCGCATTTGTTGTCAAATTGACTTGATTGACACGCGCGGCGCCGCCATTGCAGTCACAAGCGCCGTGACGTCATATCGCTCAACCGCAAGGAAACCAGAAGCGAAATAAAAAAGAAAATATTTGGACAAATGCTGGCCGAGACAAGCACACTGGTTTTATTTGTTCTTCATTCAAAAACAAAACAAAACACGAGAATAGTAATTCCCGGCATTAAAGGTCGACTTGCTTCCCGTCGGGAAATTCCCCGTGACGTGCTACAGAGATCTCCACAGCAGTAAGATATCTCACTCTGTCCAGCCACAACAAACTTAACTTAACATAACGTTGAGAATATCTACAGCAAAGCAATTTTAGGTTCATTGTCAAGCAATCTGGCAATTAATGTCTTCAAGGAATTTGATTTTAACTGATAAAAAAATTATTCAAAAAAAGTAAAAAGTCGAATTTGTATTTAAATACTGGACATGATTTCTAAATGACAGTTTTGAAAATGCACACATAGAAATGTTTCTTTTTATGGTTTGGTAGCTGAATTTACGATAATTTCTAATTTGAAATCTCTCGACGATAAAGCAACTATCAAAGTAATAATTTCATTTGTTCGTCAATTAGTTGTCAACTCAAGGATGAATTGATGCAGTTTTGAAAACAGTTACATTTATTACAATGACGTCCAAGAATAGCAAATGCATAAATGAGACAAACAAACACACATAAACGCAAACGAATGAGTGACGGATAAAAGAAACAAGCTCAGGGTTAAAAAGGATCCAAACTTGAAGGCTCACCAAAAAGGCCGAAGTGAGCCAAGCATACTCACATGACATGAGATGATGTCCCACTTTGCCAACGTCATCTTGTCACACGTGTTGATGAAAAGGGGCATATGTTGATTTATTTTCCTTCTTTACACTTTCCCTTAAGGCCTCGACTTCAAACCAGTTTTCATTTTGCCCTTCAGAGTGAGCGCTTGTCCTATCTATTGAAGATCTTCACTGGGGAATCTTCTGCCCCCTGTTGGTCAACCACGGCAGCACCACAACTTCCACATTTTTTTAAACAACCTGCGATCGGTTTGCAAGCAAGAATAAGCTTTTAAATTCGTGTTTCGAACCTGGCTTTAGGTTTCAAGTCAATGTTTCAAAAGGTTTTATTCCTGGGCTAGGATTATAAATGAGGTTTAGGGTTGCAAATCAAGGTAATCCTGAGCAAGCGTTTTAAACTAAGTTTACAGATTCAAGCAATAATTTACGTTTTAGTTCGCATTTTAAGTCAGTGTTAAGATTTCAAAGTAGGGTTTAAAGCCAGGATTTGGGTTTTAAGCCTGGGCCAGGGATTTAAGGGTCAGGAATTCAAGTCAGGGTTAAGGTTATCTGATCCCAGTCACAACAAACGTGATGGCTAAATTAATCTTGTTTGTGTTTCTAGAAAGAAAGCTAAGACAACTTTTACTTTTAGCGCCCCCACATGGACAACAACATTAACACACACACACAGGCAGATTATTATTTTTTTTTACTACTTTAGCCAACATTCCACAATGTTGAGGCAACAAGACAAAGAAAACTTGACGTCATTGGCACACCAGGATGTCATCCGTGGTTTGGAGTGAGTGGCTCTCTGTTGACAAATGTTCATGACAATCCGCGTCGGTCAGACGGTGCTCACAAGTTGTCGAAAGCCCATGCAGGCATTGCTTCCATAATCGGCTACTAGTATTGTCTCATTGTCCTCATTAGTGAAGGAATTCAACAACTAGTAGAACGTCCTGCTAATAAGTGGTTTTGTTTCCACTACAAGCGCCTCATGGGGATGAATCAAGTATTGTGCTGCACTTGTAACACTAGTTGTAGCACAGATGTCTGGTGCACAGTTTTGTCTCACTTGTAAGATGTAGTTGTGCAAATAGTATTCATAAATGTTATACTGTAGTGGGAACAAAAAGTACACGTAAGACATTTTCTACAAGTGTGCTGTCTTATGAGTGAGGGCAAAGTGTGTACTAGTGCATGGAAGGGCAGATGAATAATGCGGAGTCCAAAATAATTCATCATACTAGCGTGGAGGTGATTTTCCATTCCAAGGAACATATATGGCAGGGGGCGGGGCTTAATCACCACAACCAGGACGGACAGACAGACAGACATCGGTATACTGTAGTCTTCATCACGTTATGAAAGCACACGAAATACAAAATGTCAGCAACACAGCGGCGGACATTCCTCTTTAGCGTTGACGTCTCAACATGTTTGTACACTTATTGGACAACTCCTAGTTGCAAACGAGGCATGACCGCCTCATCGGCCTGCCGATTTAATCCGGCGATATTAGCTCTTTTAGAATTGGCTTTTTTGTTTTTTACACATTAACACAATAGAACAAAAGACAAAGATAATGATAATCAACCCCTCGGGAAAAAAGGCCAATTTTCTCGAATGTTAAGGGACAAAAAATAAGTTAATTTAATTTATTCAATTAATCGGCTGATTAATCAGTTATCAGAATTGTATTCCTTCAAACATCAGAATTGCCCTAAAGAAACAAAATTCCACATCGGTAGGGCCCGAATAAAATATGCCATTTGCTGAGGTCACCTGGTAGCTAGCAAAAGGAAAAGTATTCAAATGACACTTGCAAACACGCCACCACTTTCCCTGTCGCCACTCGGCTGACACGCTAAGCGACATGCAAATAAAACAGAAGTAAACAAGACGACCATTTCAAGTAGGGGGGGGCTCACAAATCCAACGTGATGTAACACTCATCTTAGTTCTCAGAGGATGAGTGAGTGATGGCACTTTTCAAGTATGTAAACGCGCTAAAGCCTTAAATCCACACATTCGGGTACCCCGAAATGGCAATGGAGCCGCTGATTTTTGCAGTAAATAGAATGTTATGATTAAAAAAAATAAAATAAAAAATCACTTTTTATATTTTAGAAAAAAAGTTGCAAAAGTACGAGAAAAGTCGTCTTTTAAAAAAAAATAAATAAATAAAAAAAGGAATCTGACAGGAATGTATTTTTTCCTTAAAAAAAGTCATAATGTGGCGAGAAAGAAAATTGTAACGTTCCGATGACATTTGTTTTTCTTATATGAAATGCTGTAATGTTATGAGAATAAAGTTGCATTTTGTTTAGAAAACAAAGTACATTTTTACAAGAACAGATTTTGTCGCGACCCAAAAAAAAAAAAAAAAAAAAAATATATATATATATATATATATATATATATATATATACACACATTCTAATCTTTACAACAACAAATGCAAGTCCTACTTTTCCAAAATAATGTGTTGACAATATGATACTAAAGTTCAACTTAACGATGGAACACTTTCACATTTTATCAAATGAATTGGGAAATACAATTTTATGTACCTTTGAGGACATGCCTTTTTTTTTCAATACTGTATTCTTGAAAAATGTTGTTTGTTCTTGAAAAAATATTTATGTCATGATTGGTCCCAATCATATTAGAGCTTTCTATTCCTACCGGTTTTATTAACGGGCGGGTCGGTCCCCTTATGCAATGGGAATAGCTAAAATATGCGTGTAGTTGACACTCATATTTGGATCGGAAGTGGGGGAGTTAATAACAAAAAAAAAAAAAAAACAATACAAAAAATAACCCACCAAATTTCTTAAATAATCAGGAATATACCGCCAGTTAGTGTTTTCCATAATAAAAGTTGGCTCCTAAAAAAAAAAAAGTCAATCTAAATTAAAAAAAAAAAAAAAAAATATAATAATAATCACGAGACAGGGGAATCCATGTGTGCAGAATGGCAAATATGCGGTGTCTATTGTGGACACATTTTTAAAATGACACAAAATAACTTATTTGACCTGATTTTGTCCGGGTACCCCAGTCTGAGGAACACTGCTCGTCGACATTTTCAAGTAAACGTTTACAAAATAAAAACAAGTTATCTTGTCTTACGTCATTTCCAACTTGTCACATGATTAACATTTTAAAATTGTTAAATAATCAGCATGATATCAGCAGAGCTACATTAGAGTGGACCAATCACGTCATCATGACAACATCCAAATGTCTGAGTGGTCAGTCACCATGGCAACCGCTCCTTCACTTCAAAGCTTGCGGTCAACGTTTCCAGCGTTTCCATAGCGACGTCGTCATTGTGGGGTTTTTTTTGTGGTTTTTTTTTTACCTGCACCGCATTAGCATCATAATTTGACATCACATCTGAACGCCATCCCAGGAGGAGGTACTTTCCGAGCGCCCACTGCCCGCCGACTTCCTGTGTTTGTGCTTGGACTTCTTCAGCATGCGCACCTGCGGACCAGCCATGACACCCCCCTGGTCACTTCATTAGGTACACCAAAGATCACCAAACTATACTACTTTGCTAAATATTGTGACTCCTATGGTTTTCCGATTATTATGATATATCTGTAATTAATTAAATATCCCCCTAACACAAAAATCTCATTTGTGATTTTAGTCATTTTATCCTTTTTTCCTTAAAGAAACAGAATAAATATTAAAATTTCAACGACAGAAGCCACAAAATTAAAACAGAAAAATGAAATTGCCCACCCCAGTAAATATCGCTGGCGTCAGGCTGAAACCTCCTATGTCCAAATTTGGTCAAAATGTTATTGGCCAGTCCCCAAATGGACGTTTTATTTTTGACAAGTGCTTGACCAATCGGAAGTGTTGAAAATGCTTGCTCTCATTGACGATTCTGGCGACGTGAGGTTTGCGCCTGGCGCAAAAGGCATCTCTGCCGTGTTTGTGCTGTGTTGTTGTGTTTGTCGACCTTCGGTCCAGCGGCGGAGATGATGATGTGTCCTGGAGGTTGCAGCCACGGTTCTCCATCCACCTGCACAGGGAAAGCCTTCCTGAGGGTCACGCGCATGTAAGTCCCCTGGGCGATCCGAATGCCGGAGCGCAGGCCGCTCTGCACCTGACCCTGTGGTAAGCACGTAATGTCCCATTAAAACACTGGCACCACCAAAAAACTATTACAACTACGACTAAAATCATTATTACTCGCTGCTCGAGTGTCTAATAAAGGTATTTTGTTCATTAAAATTCACTTGTGAGTATCTTTTAATGTAAATTATGTCATATAAATTAATGAGAAACTGTTGGTGGGGCGACTTTTGTCCCATGCAGCTTTCGCACTGCTTGTGGGTCACTCGTTATAAAATGCAGCTGCTTTGGGCCCCAAGGAAAGGAGATATTTGCTGCAAACGATTTTCCTTCATTTAAAAAAATGACAAAGTAAATCAGAAACATGTCTGGCATGGAGTGTTTGAAATGCCACAACTATGGCATCCAATAGCCTATTTTATCACACCAAACATGTGTTTTTTTCTTGCCCAGGACTTATATCCTCGGACTCACTGTGTCTCATCTGAGCAATTCATCCTCAATCTTGACAATATTTTTAAGAGAATGGGATTTCAACTATGATAGTTGTTTTTTTTTATAGATAATGGTGACCAGCAGCTCTTCTCAATACAACCGCTGGTTGCTATGGGAACCTGGCGGCGCTGTCCCAACACAACGTGCTAAAGATTGTAAAGCCCTCAAATTGACTGGCACACCGTCACTATTTTCAGTTTAGTTTAATACAAAATAAATTGCAACATGGGGATGAAATATAAACAGAATTAGTAAAAGTCAAGAGGCCAGTAGCATCTTGTATCTATATACGCACAGGAATAACATCCAAGATTGAAAACGGTCAAAATGACAGCTCTCGTATTGCTAGCGTTCAGCCTCAGCAGCAAGTAGCACGTCCGCTCACCATGTGAACCACGCCTGTGACTCCCACCACCTCGAGCAGGCCGTCGTCCATGCTCGGCTTGGCGTAGCGGCCGTCAGCCTCGGAACCCCACAGGTCAGCGCCGGAGCCCCAACTACGAGGATGCAAGGCGCAGGGATGGTGAGGTCAGGGGGTCGGCATGGGCCGAGCTCGTCCTCACCTGGGAATGTTGAGGAAGATGAGGCCCTCGATGTTGGGCAGCGCAATGTGGCGCCCGTCCACATGCAGCTGCAGTTCCCTGTGCAGACTGCGGGTGGCGCTGATCTTCTGCAGGCCCACTTTGACGTAGACGCCCTTGTTGTGGAACCTGGCAGCCAACAGCATCGAATCAAAACACGCGGCAACGGAGGGAAAACTCCGCAGTGGGAATTACGTTTTTTGTTTGATGAGATGTTTACTTCATTTCATCAATGTCGACTATTCAATTTACAGTAAACAAATATATAACATTTGATTAATAAACAAAGTAGTCTTCTAAAGTTCCATCTTAGATGAGAATTATGAACAATTCAACAGATAGTGTCACAAACATGCAGAGATTTCTTAAGCGAATCAGATTTATTTTTATATTTTTTATTAAAAATCATCCATCCATAATCAATTCAGCCTAAAAAGATTACCTGAACAAGAGAAATGAATGCCATTTTTTTTTTTATAAAAAGAAATAATACAATTTATCAAATGTTTATTTATTGGGGGAACCCAGTTTTGATCCGAAAGTTTTTTTTTTTTTTTATAAACATGCTTCTAGACATTTAAACAAAGTTATGTGTTAAAGTTTGTATTATTTAACATGTTGATTATCGGCCTCACTGACTACTAATAATTGGTATCTGCCCTGAAAAAAAAAACACTGGTCTAATCAAAAAAAAAAAGAAAAAAGAAATTCACAAATACCAGCGCAACAATTAACTGATTAATCAGTCATTGATAATCAAAATAATTGACAACTAACTGCTTAATGTTTTTTTTTTAACTTGAAATTGTCCAAGTCCTCGGAATTTCACGCTTTCAACAGTAAATATTCTCCAATTTCTGCCATCGTCCATGAAACATGACGGATTATCTTTTTTGCAAAAACTGTTTTGACTTTGGACAGCAATCACCACTACATTTGCCAAATTTCTGACTGATGGTACGGACCAACCCAGCAACTGAAGCATCATCCATTTATGTTTGTGCATTTTCTACACTGTCCATTTGAAATTACGAATAAAGTGATGGAATTTTTATTTCTTCTTTTTTTTTTTTTTTTTAAATCAGTTATGTTACTGATTGTGGCGTGGCGTGATGACGGGAAATGACATGACATCACACATGGCGTACCGGCTAGTGAACTTGTCCGGGTCGCCTTCGCGGGCCTGGTGGAAGTCCAGGCTGAGCTCTGCGTCGATGCCCACACCGAAGTAGTTGTTCATGTGGACAATCTGGAACAATGATGGACGTTAGCTCACGCCGGAATTAATTTTCTCCCTTCTGGTAATTTTGCTCTTCGATACGGGCGGACGCACCTTGGGAGCATCCAGGAAGCCGTCGGCGCCGTTCTCGGCAAGATCCTGCGCGTCCAGCAGGATGGTCCATCGGTCCATCAGAACCTCTTCCGCCTCGTCCACGTAGGCCAGGACGTGAGACGGGTCTTCGCCGCTGTAGCCCGCCCCCCAGCGCAGGACACGGGACAGGTCGTTACCTTTGGGAGGAATGGTCGTATTTGGACGCTTAACGTCTACGTGGGCCACGCACAAGCGCTCTGGCTGTCAGTCACGCACACACACGGACACGTGTATGCATGCAAAGACAAACTCTCACTCTCTGACACACACACACACACGCGCGCTTCCACCCACAGACAGAGAGGGCGCCTGACCTGTTCCAAGCGGCACGATGCCAACGGGTGGCTCCCGGCAGGCCAGCTGGTGCCGCAGCGCCTCCAACATGCCCAGTACCCAGCCCACCGTGCCGTCGCCCCCGCACACCAACACACGGAAGCTGGGAATGTCTCGGAAGGTGTGGAGGCTGCGCACACGCACAGAGACACGCAAAAATCCTTGCAACTTGCTTCCTGTCTCAAATATGACGGCGATCTCAATGGTACGAAAAAGTCACCCTGGCAGCGGTCCTCCATTGGAGAGGTCAAAGACTTGGTGTGGGTTGAGAATCTTGCGGAAGGCGTAGAGAAGGTCTTTGCCCTTCAAGCCGCCGCTCTTTGTGTTGACAAACACCAGCAGGGGACGCACGTCCACGCCCAACAGGCTGAGCTGCAATGGCACATCAACAGAAGCAGCATTCATTTTTATATTATTTTTAAGAAGCGAATATTCCCCAGATTACTGCACAATATGATAATAATAACAGTCCTAAATATATTAGTTATCATCCTCATTGACTACTAATAATTGGTATTGCAATGACCCTGGAAGAAAAATAAAGATCTATGTCCAATCATCAACAATGACTACAACTCCAGGTGCAACAATCAACTGATCAACGAAACGATTTGCATCTCTAACTTCAATGTTGACACAGAACACTTGACGAACACGTCTTAGGTGTTGTGTTGTTGCTGTTCGAATTTTGGCCACCAGATGTCGCCCTATGGCCGCTATGTTAGGTACATAAGCTACAGCCGGAAATTAAAGAACCAGGACACAGGTGAGGGAGTTTGAATAGTTCCGGGTAAATAAAAAGACCGGATTGAAAAAAGAAAATGCCAAGACGACAACATGACCTGCAGTATGAATGTATTTTTTAATTAAATTAAAAAAATAATAAACAAATGAAACGGACATATTGATCATGTAAGCATCTTACTGTTCCCCCAGCATACCTGGATGTCCGGGATGACGAGCGACGTTAACGACTTGCCGTTGACGCTCACGTCTTTGGCCAACATGAACACGCGCTCAGCTTCGGAGAAACACGACAACTGCAACGCCACCACGCCTGAACACACGCACGCGTGCCACATATAAGGGTGCTATCAATTGTGGCCTGGTCGCCATGGCGACCAACTCACCTTGGTTGGCGTACACATGGCTGATGACTGCTAGGTGACCTGTAGGCAAGACAAAGAAAAAGTTATGTTGTCATGAGGACGCGGGCGTGTGCATGCGCACGCGTGTGTGTGCTCACTCTTGACGGTCAACTGTTCCTGCATGAGCTGCCAGTACTCCTCTTTGGACAGCAACGGGGGTAGCCCTCCAATCAGCAGGTTCACCTCCACCGCTTGGCTCCGCCTCTCCGCCACATAGAAGCGAGTCTGGTTCATCTGCCGCAAAGACGTCTGGGAATTGCATACACACGCAGTAAATGACAAAACAGCCTCCAATCCACATCTCCTTCACCGGGCGGAGACAATAAATCTATGCTAATGCTAATGCTAACTGTCATTGACATCTTTACTGCAATGACTGACAGCTTAAATCGACACATTTACTGCACTCATTGCTTACTCAGCATTTAACAAACATTCTACTTGAACTATTTTCTTGACATCGACAGCAACATGGCTGATATGATTAACACCGAATTTCAAAGTATTTACGCCACGACCAGCAGAAGACAAGCCATGCTAACGCTAATGCTAATGTTATCTGTCGGTGACACCAATAATAATCACTGACCTTCCTGATGTCGCGCAGTTTGGCGAGAATGTTCTGCTGCGGCGTCAGCGTTTGCTTCTGCACTGAGGACACACAGAGGTCGTGACCTTTAGTGTGCTTTGTACTTGGAGATGAACGAGAGGTCACTGACCTTGTTTGCTGCTCATGAGCACTTCCTGCAGGACAAATTGTGCCACATCGTCTTTCTGTAAGGAAGAGCAGAACCTTGGTATTATCATGTGACCTCACCCTTCCCGTGGAAGGTTCCGTGCCGAAGGTGCGTACGTGACGCTCCAGCTGCTTGAGGGCATCAGCAAGGACGGATGCCGCAGTGCTGTCCTCAGACACGGACACACAGACGTGATCTGAACTGGAGCTGAAAAGCACCCACGCCATTATTGACTTCCTGTTAGCGGAGGGCGGCGAGCGCTCGTCGTCTTGAAAAAGGAAAAAAAAAAAAAAAGCAGCCTGACCTGGTGGTGCCCCCGTACACTTTGATGACCTCGGCACGGCCAGCTTTGGCCCTCAGCATCCAGGCGTCGCCGCCGTCCTTCAGCGAGCCGCTGTTCCGGTTCAGGACGTCGTCGCTGTGGAGACGCTCAAGTCCCCCCACCTCCTGCAGCTGGAAATGCTGCGGGTCGTCTGGCAGGTAGAAGGCCCGCAACGCCGCCTCCTGTGCCGTTACGTAGAGTATTTGCGGAGATGATTATCGTTTGTTGATCTTGTTGTTTACCGTCATGCGGTGCCTCCTACCAGAACTTCCTGATTCCTGGTGGCTCTGGCGAAGGAGACGAGACGGAAGTGACCGCGCCTTAGGGCGTCGTCGCCATCATAAACCTTAAGAATCTGTTTGCCTGCACCACAGAAAGCACGTCAATTAGCTCAGTTGTTTTTTTCCAGGTCAGCGTTAACCGGCAAGTGCAGCCGGGCGACAACCGACCGTGCTCGGGCGTCGCCGGTTGGCCGTCTTTCGACGCCACGGCGGGCGCCTCCGCGTCATCCCGGTCATCTGCGGGAGAACAATATGATCAATATCCTGAGAATGTAAGGCATGAGTGTCAAACATATGGCCTGCGGGCCAGCTGCGGCCCACCACCCTATTTTATGTGGTCCAAACTGTTCTGTCATGATTATATATTTCTAGATTTTTTTTTTTTTTACATTACTGACTAAGATTGCGGCTGACAAAATTGCAATGTGATTTATGTAACGCGTTTTTAAATAGTGAGTCTGAAAGTCAGGTGCAAATGCATTCAATTACTCGAAGGCCTAATCCACAGTTGTCAAACTGAAGGAAATATTGTCCGCTTATATTCAGCCAAATGCTTCAAAATTCATTGGACGGTGCTCCACAATGCCGATGGACAATAACCCAACGCTTTTTCCAAAAGCAACCAAAGAGTTGTCACAGGCAAAGAAGTGGAATGGTATGCAATGGCCAAGTCAATCACCTGACCTAAATCTGACTGAACATGCATTTTACTTGCTGAAGACAAAACAGAAAGGAAAATACCCAAAGAACACAAACGCGATCTTATTTTCTGGGGAGCAAACATCATGGTTCGCTAAAGATTTTGAAAAATCAAAACATCAAGCGGCATTTAAACAGCCTCACTCCCTGGTTGCCTCCATTTCTTAAAAAGAAGACCAACAATTGAGGTTGCACTTTCCTAAAACGGAAAAAAAAATTAAGCCCGGGTAGTTTCATTTCAAAGGTCTAATTCTGTTCTCATGCGCCGTTAAATTCCTCGCAATTTGGAAACAAGTTGGGCAGCAACGACGACAGCCAAGGAGGAAGTACGGCGTACCCAGTTCGTGGCCGCCGCCCTCCGTGATGCGGAAGCAGTGCTGCTTGCTGAAGTTTCTGGATTGGAGGCGCACGCAGGCGGGATGCAGCATCATGCGGCGAAGACGGCCCAGGGTGCACTCCGGCGCCACTCTGAGATAGCACGCCGCGTGACACTGCGAGGGCGAAAAACAAGAGGCGATGCGGATGGATGGCGGCGAACGCGACTCACAACAGGCAAAATTACATTCTTATGGAAAGATAAGGTGCATTTTAGGACAAAAGTCAACATTTTGATAACTTGACATGAAAAAAAAAAAACTTCGTTAATTATTACTTTATACTTTGTTACTTGAATATAAAGCAAAAAAAAACTATTACAAATTACAGATTTTTGCGATCATAAACGTTCTTTGTTTATCTAGGTAAATTTTCTTTTGACAACCTTTGACTTTTTCTACAGAAGTGATAACTGCCACGCCAGAAAAAAATCACAATGATGACTCTCAATTTTGAACATTTGAAAAAACTAAATTAAACAATTATTTCCACGTTGCGGTGACGAGCGGAGGGAGCACTTGGCCGTTTTTTTTTTTTTGAGTAATGAGTCTATTTTGACAAAGTAAGGAAGAGAAAGTACAGACATTTGTTCTCAAATGGAGGAATGGAAAAAGTCAAATAACTCAGGAGTAAGTACACGAACAGTATTTGTATTTGCTCACTTTGGAAAAAAGTAACTAGCTTATTTGGAAATTGTAAGGAGTAGAAAGTTAAAATATTTGTGTTCAAATGTAGGAACAAAAAGCAAAAGTTATAAAAGGCGCTACTTCTTACCGTGACGCCGCACCACTCGCACCTCATCCCCGCCAGAACGTCGGACGAGCCGCAGGAGCGACGGCACAGCTGGCAACGAGCACTCGACGCCAAGTTACCCTCCCGCCAGTGGTGGTGAAACGTGTCCTGCGGGAACACGCAACAGCCGTGAACAAAAAAGCACACGTTTACCAACGGAAACGCAGACGCAGATGCTTTTGTCGCCAAGGTGATGACTGACCTGCTGCCGAGTTCCGTCCACGTGACATGAGCGACAATCGGCGCATGTGAAGGCGACGCAGTCGGCGTGCACGTGCAGCTCGCACACTGAAACCCGAGAGATAGCATCTTGTTAGCAATCAGAACAAAGCAAAATCGGTTTTGGGGAGCAACAATTCATCAAATAATCGACAACCAGTGGCTGATCTAGAAAGTTTTAACTGCGGTGACAAAGGGAGTCAGTTGCGGGGGGGCAGAGGGTATAATCAAAAAATAGGGCTGGGTATCGATTCAAATTTCCAAACTCAAATATTTCATTAAAAAAATTAATAATAATAATAAACAAATCTTTTTTTTTATTATTGTTCAGAGCAAATTAATCCCTAAAAATTGAACAAATGCCCAGTTCTAGGAGTGATTATTTTATTATTCTGTTGATTTTATTTATTTATTTTTTATAGATCAATTATTCCGATTTTTTAAGGTTTTTTTCTGACCCTTTCTTAAATTAAAAAAAAATTGTTTGGTTTGTAACGTGTCAGAAAATTGGAAAATAATTATCAACATTTTTGTGTCAAATGTCAAAAATAATCTGTCTGCTTTCATGTAGCAGTAAAGAAATCGGAGATTTACTTTTAAGGCTGAAATTGCGAGGATTTGGACAACTAAGTTAAACAAAGCCTTTAATCATTTAATTGATTATCAATATAGTTTCTGATTTGAATCGATGGGTTGTGGATTAATCGAATAATTGTTGCACCACCAGCCACGCCAGATGAAAAAAGGGTCAGCCAATCAGACTATTGGGGGAGGGGCATCAGTTGCCATTAGTGCACAGCCACTAGCATTGGGCTGACCTTCGCAACGAAGGGCGCCGTTTCCCTCTGTCTGCTTCCTGCACACGCAGCACACGCGCCTCTTGTGAGAGTCCGGAACGAAGCAGTGAGCCACGGGGATCTGTAGGGAGCAGCGTGGACACCGCAGCGTCATCATGCGACGTCATCGACAACGACAATAATGCGCTACTCACTCGTACTGCAGAGGGCGCCATGCTGGAGCACAGCGAGCGAAGCGTCTTCAGACATTTCTCGTGACACATCAAGTTACACACTGAAGAGAACACCAAAGAGAAGATACAAGATTTATCACCACAGCAACAAAAGCCATCTTTAACACAAAACACACATTACCATGACAACACAGGGCATATTTAAAACAAAACACATATTGCCATGGCAACACAGGAGGACACATTTAAAATGCAACGAACACATTGCCATGGCAACAATGGATATACCCTTGAAACCACATCACCATGGCAACAGGAGACAGTGAAAACAACACTCCTATCAAGCATGGCAACACAGGACACGTTGAATACAACACACATGTCACCATGGCAACAATAGATATTAATTTTGTTTGTAACATGTAATGCACATATATTATAAACATGGCAACGTTGGACACGCTTCAAATTCAGTCACACGTCACCAAGGCAACACATATTTAAAGCACAACACGCATAATGCTATCACCATGGCAACAGAGGAGATCACACAAGCATCTTTGTTCAAGTGACAGCTTCAACATTTTGGTGTCATGTGACAAAATGCATCTTCATTGGCTACACACACACACACACCCCGACATATATATATATATACACACACACACACACACAATTCGACAAGCCAAGACTTCTGTTTCCATGACGACCAGAGGAAGTCCACAAGAACTGCTTCTTGTGAAACACACACATACACACACACACACACACACACTTTCACCTTCTGCTCCTCCTACCATGACACACGCACATACAGATGACAGACAACACACGCGTTACTGGGCAGAACATGCATGTACAAATTATGTGTCTTTGTGAGGAGCACTTACAAAGCAAAACAATTGTGATGAGGACTGCTAAAAGCCGACTGAGGACATCTAAGAGACACTGAGGACATTTAAAGTCATGCTGAGGACACGTAATCATAGTGGAGACATTCGAAGACTTTGATAGACTTCGTAAGATTTGTGTGTACAAGTCGCTGGGCGTCCGTCAGAAGTAGCCGTCACACTCTCCACGGCGCAAGTGCTCGCAATTTTCCGTGTTAAGACTTCCATGCTGTTCTTTTTACCTTGGCACTAAACTGCTATAATGATGACGTGGAAGGCGTGTCTGACTTTTAATCACCACTTGGAAACTGCCCCAAAGAGGAAGCATACATTACAATACTCAGGCAACATGTCTCGAATTTGTAGTTGATAACATATTTTCTAAACTTCTGCCAAATATGGTGTATTAGGTGAATTGGCAAAAACAGGTGCACTGCAGGATATTATTCAATGTCAATATTTTGGCAAAGAAAAATATTATTATCAAACATAAAATTGTTTTTGTTAAATAATCTATGCCAACCACAGAGAGTAAAAGGCAAAACAATTAAATGCTCTTCCAATAAATGACAGAAGGTACATAACAAACCTGTATATCCACTTTTTGTAAATCATTTTGCAAAGCGGTGTGCCCTGATTTTTTTCTTTTCTGATGCGAGGTGTGTGCCTTGGCTCAGTAAATGTTGAACACTGACCTAGACAATGTGGACAATTTGCTAAACTTTGTATGTATAATGCAATCCCTCATTTTTATCTGTTTTCCAATAGCAACCACAACAGGGAAAACACTAATTCTGACCGACCAGAGATAAAGCTCGGCGTCGTGGTGGAAGTAGCCCATTCGAGTACATCAATTTTGGGCATGCAGCTGCACCAGATGTTGGCTTGGCAAAATTTTCAAATTGGACTATGAAGAATCCAGCATGCCCACGCGCAACACTTGTGAGGATATGCATGGAGAAAATGGATAGAAGGATGCATGGATGGAAATTTTTAAACATATTCTGGTGACTTATGAGAGAAAGCAAGTCTATAGAAACTGCATATTAGCTACTCATTTCCTCATCACTTATAAGTACAACATGGAGAGGCTGATCCTTCTGATATTTTCAGAGGTTGAAGCGGGCATCATTGCAGATGTGCACATACATTTTGGTGCTGATTGACTGTCGTTTTAAGAAATTATTTGTGATGTGACGTTGAGCAGTGGAAGGGGCGGGGCTAGTAGTTGGTTATTTGTTAATTTCTTAAACACAAATGAATAAATTTGAAAATGCATGCTAGTTTAAAAAAACTGATAAATTTAGTAGTTGAATGACAAATGGGCCACCGCAGCCAGATGATCCCTTTAAGATATTTGAAGATACGATAAGGACGTTTACAGACAACATGACAACAAAAAGTCCATTTATAGATTCACTGAAGTCTTCACATGAAAACACGTGAAAAAAAATGTGAAGACGTGACACAGAGGGGACATTTAGCGGAAAGCCAATAGAAGACATTGTGAACATTTAAAAAGACAGTCAGGGCATTTAAAGAGACAGTGAAGAATCGGGGAAACAGTAAAGACATTAGAAGATACAACGAGCACATTGAAGACAGTGTGACTGTGGCGATCGTCGGTATGTTGCTGGCATGTAATGCTGTACCTTCACACAGGAAGCCGAGAAGCCCCCACAGAAAGTCGCTGCAGTGGTGGCAGAAAGTGGGCTTGGTGAGCGTCACCCTCTTGAAGCTGTGACCAAGAGCGCAAGAGCCCTGCTGGCGCTTCTTGATCCCCAGCGGGCTTTCCGTCACGTTCGGGCTGCTGTCCGCAGCTTCCGCTCGAGCCGGGCTGCAGTCCGCCATTCTTCACGTCACTTCACCTCACGTCACGTCATGTCATGTCATATAATGTCATGTCACGCTCGACGTTCTCAATAAAAACAAAAACATTAAACGTCCATGCCCGCCGTTCGAAGCTCGACAGTCCAACACGATCGCGTTCGGGTCCACGAGGGATCCTTTTCGATCAACCTATGACGTTGAGAGCCGGCGTGCGTCCCGCCCAGTTTGCTTCCACAAGTTCCCGCTCACGCGCGCGCGAGGGTAGGACTCGCGCACGCGCGGCGCATGGTCGCGATTCAAGACTTCCGTCTTGTGGCCGGGATCACGTGACGTAAGGCGCTTGCACGCGGCTGGCTTTCACGATGGATTGATTGATATATACGCCCGTGGATGGAGCATAACAACAAATGCGGAAGTCAACAAGTGGAAAACGAGCAGCTTCTTCCGCCTTCTTCTTCACAGCCTTCAGTAAAAGAGACTCAAATGCATCCCGCCATTCCTCCTTTCACCTTTACCCACTTACCATTTCCTGCTTTCCTTCACTACATCATGACGTCACTTACTGTATACACTGTATTTATGAAGTGTCTGTCAAAAGTGTTTCATTTCCCCCCGCAATTTCCTGAGCTGCACTTACAAGACATGGCCACTATGTGTCAGTGTAACTCTGCAAAAGTCTACAACGAACTGGAGCGAATGAATGCATTTCCAATACGTACTGTACGTGTATAGTATACTTATACATATTCGTATATAAACACACTTTATTGAACACTGGAAATTACAGACACTCAACCAGGATAACAAATACATGTTATGTTGCGGTATGACAAAAGTAGATGTACATATATATGAATTGACGAGCTAGTTTCGGTGACTTGGTGGTCAAATGTTGTCTTCACAAATGTCACTGAGTGCACTTTGTGATCGCTGGCGCAATTAAATGAGGCAGGCCCACCATTAAAAAGAGCCAATGCCACCGTGCATGGTAGAGAATATGATGTAAAAATGTGTACTATAATCATCGTAAACCTTAACAATTAAAGAATCTTTACAATTGGACGTGTTTTTAATCGTGGAAAAAATATTTGTGCCTCATTTAAGTTTGACCAAAACATGTTATTGTTTCTTGTGATATAATAAAATTCAACTCTGCCTGAGTCTGATGCATTAATTCCACTGTCATTGGACAGGGGGCGATGTTACGCACCTAAATATGTTGGGAGAGCATTAGAATCGTGTGTACAATAAACGAAGTCTTCAATAGAAGCAATCGGCACTTTAAAAATAGCTTTAATAATTGTAAGATTGCTATTTGTATGGAAAACATGTGTAAATATTAATACGATACAATAAATAAAAAACCGTGTAAGTGGGTTAATTTTGTGACATTACGAAAGTGAAACATGTAAAAAAGTCTAACAAAATCCACAATCCTTTGTGAAGTTGTGTTTGCGGCTAAAATAGTTAAAGAAAAAATCAAGCGACATAAACGGCCAGCGTGGAGCTCACAGATGAGAGCATTCAATAACAATAAATCTAAAAAATATTCAAAACAATCGACGTCAGCCTACCTGTTTTGTCCCTCTCAGGCTCCTCCCACGCTTCTTTCTCCCCTCCTCTCTCGCTCTATTTCCTTCCCTGCCTCCCTTCTCTCTCGTCATTCTCGCGGCTGCTGCCCCAACATCAACATCTCTCTCTCTCCCCTTCTTTGATTCTCTCTCTCGGCAATCTGTCTACCCGTCTTTCCCTCGCTCTCTCCTCCTTCTCTCCTTCTTTCCTTCCCCTCGCTCAGTCGCTGCCCCCCCCCCTCCATCTTTTGCGACACCCCGCCCCCCTCTAGGTGCGGACATGCTGAGGTCGGTGTGGAGATGAGGTTCCGCAATGTGTCCTTCTTGACGCTCTTGTTGTTCGGATTGTGCGGGCTGGTCTCGCTGTCCTGGTACACCGCCTTCAGCTCCTCCAGAGGTAAGAACTCACACGCGCACATACGTCACACGTGCACACACGCCTGCACGGCTCTGGAAGAATCGGGAGCAGAAGATGGTGATGATGAAGAAGTGAGGCTGGAGGCAAGGGAGGAAGGCGTTCGATTCACGACAGAGGAGGAGGGGGAGCGCTCGTTTTTTTGTGTGTCAGATGCAGTGAGGGGGACTTGGGGATGGAAAAAGGGGTGCGTTTGGTTGCAGGATGGACACATGACACAACATCCTGGGCTTAAGGTGGAGTGAGGTGCTTGTTTGGGGGGGGGTCGTGCATGCTATTCAGGTGAAGATGAGAAATTAAGCAAGAGGTCCAAAAAGATGGAAAACGGTGATACCACCTTAAGGTCCACGTACGACCACCCTCTTTGTCCTTACTAGTAAGACAATGCAGCGCACCAGACGAACAAATATCTCTGACAGACAAATATTTAGCAAATATCATGCACTAGAAGCCTTCTGCAGCCTACTAGTTGCACCTTAATACCATCTATTTTGCCTCTATATTAACTTGGAGTTGTCCTACTAGTATGTCAAAGTTGTCCTCTGCGTCAAAACGGCATACGAATTTGCACTTATTAGTGCACTAGTATAGAGCAACTTTTTCTTAACGGTAATGTTTTTTTTTTCACTAGAAGGGCCGGTTTTGGCTTTTAGAATACAATTCAACCTAGTGCAAACTACTGAATTGCACTAGTAGCACTACTAGGCCACACTTGTTAGCATACAATAATAGTCCCAAAATACCCGCTAGTACAGGCGCAGGGAACGCTGGGTCTTGGAGCGCCATATCCTGTCCGTTTTAGATCCCTCCCATCTCCAAAAACACTCAGCACATCAACAAGCCCTGTAGAAGCCCGGAACGATCCTGATTATTTGAATCTGGTGTGTTTGGATTAGGGAGAGGTCTAAAACAGACAGGATATGGCTCTCCAGGAACCGGAGTTCCCAACCCCTGCGCTAGTGGCTTTGTCCCATTAATAATATGCCCTACTAGTATGCAAAAGTTGTCCAATTAATGGGGACAATAATCATCCTATTACAAAGAAATCAAATAAATGTTTGAATTGCTCTCCTTGAAGTAAACTAGTACAATAATAGTAGACCAAGGCACTTTAGTAGAACAATTGTCACTTACGAATAATATACACACCTGACTGGAGGAGCAGCAATGACCTTGCCCCACAGCGCGTGTCCGCTTGCTGCGGCATTTGTGCGATTGTCTATGTTCCAGGAGAGCGCTTGCTTTTGCCTCAGTGGAGAATGAAAAAGCCAGGTGGGGTGCGCTTGTTCTGCTCCACTGCACAAAAAGCGTCAAGCTGATGAGAGAAGAACAAGTGTCTACTTAAGAAAGAAGTGCTTGAGTTGTAGTGCTGCGCTCGATTTGTCGTGCTGCACATGCCAGTTGGTGCTTTGATTGAGATGCATCCAATAGTATCGTCTCCAGGGGGCACTTGGTTGTTCATGCAACTCATGCCGGGAGAAGCTGGGCTCACACAGTAGCTGTGACATCAAATGGAATGGAGAGTTGGCCATGTTGTGGGCGGCAACTCTGGAGGGGGGGGGGGGTGTATGTGTGTGTGTGTGTGTGCGCATATTTGCGAATGTGTGAGAGAGTGTGGGCTTCTCCTTGTGTGCATGTTAATGTGGTAGCGTAGTTTTTGTGTCAGTGGGTGTGCGCGTGTGTGTGTGCGTGTGTGTGTAAATATTTGTGTGTATATTTGGGTTTGAATTTGTGTGTGGGGGTGAAAGACAAAGTTTGCATGTTTGTGTGTATTTTAACGTGTGCGTTTGTGTGTATGTGTGTTTGCGAGAATGCGTGTGCATGTGCGTGTCTGTGTGCGTTTGCTGCACACAGATGTTTCCTGCTCGGACAACGCCAACGTGCGCAACAAACATGTCGAGGGTCATGTTTTTCCGAGGGGGGCTTGTTTTGGGATGTGGCGCATACCATCCGGATGGAGACAGCTGTGTCTCTTGGCGGGCGTCCACGCGTGACATCACGTGAAGATATCTGAATAGCACGTGGCTGCCATTTTCAAAATGGTCTGCGGTGTTTCAGAAGTCCAAACTACTCACCTTCAAGTCGCCTTTCCGAATTTTTGTTGGAAAAGATCCTGGGGTCAAGGCAAAATGTAAAGGTGCTTCCTTTGGAACAAAAAGAGCCGTGCTCTTTCAAATGATTTCAACTCTATTCTATGTATCTACAAAGACCTGGAAAAAAGTGATTTATTTCAGTGAGGTTTATGCCAACAGTGAAAATCACGAGGCCAATCTTGTATTGTTGTGGAAATGGTCTGTTCCTAGTAATAGTTCTTTTAATGGATAAAAAATGAATGATTCAGTGTGCGTGTGTTTGTGTGTGTGTGGGGGTGTGGGGGGTGTAGAGAGAGAGAGAGAGAGAGAGAGAGAGAGAGAGAGAGAGAGAGAGAGAGAGAGAGAGAGAGAGAGAGAGAGAGAGAGAGAGAGAGAGAGAGAGAGAGAGAGAGAGAGAGAGAGAGAGAGAGAGAGAGAGAGAGAGAGAGAGAGAGAGAGAGAGAGAGAGTCTATAAAATTGCACTCATTCAATGCAAACAGATTTCTAATGAAGGAACGATCTTGGTCCATTATATACAGCATAAATCCGTATATAGGGAATAAGTAAATAGCAGTCTTGCATTTCAAATGTCAATGTGTGTGCGCACATGTATGTGAGTGATGTTGACAATGCTCTGCTGTGTTATACCTTCAGTGGCTGTCCTCCCAAAAGAAAGTAAGCTTGACTTGTTAACAACACACAGTGTGTTTGACTGTGGGGGTTGGGGTGAGATGTGTGTGGTCGTGTTTGTGTCTGTGCGCGCGGCAAGTTGAGACAAGCCCGCGTGCTGACTTTGGTCTTGGGGGCTTTTTGTCTTGTACTTGGCTGCAAACAATCTTCAGCATTTAAAAAAAATCCTGGACAAAGCAAAGCAACATTTCTCCTTCTACTACATGACAGTCGGGGCCAGCTGCAAATGCCAAAAAAACCTGCCTTAACACCCTCGTCGTCCAACGTTCCCAGGAATCTGTTCTTATGAGTCAGCAAACACTTCAGTGGATTCTTGACTTATGAGTTCGTACACTCACCCGCTATTTTTTTGCGTTGTGTCTTAAGCCCTAATTGTGAGTGAGATTCAGAGACGCCGCCGCTCAATGAAAAGTGAAAACAAAACACAGCAAATAAGAGATGTATAATGTTCTGGCATGCAGACAAGGAGCGCCATTGTCACCCTTTTCAGACATTTATTGCACAAGTCAAACATTCAAATGCAAAATGACAGCACTTGCAAGGAGCATGGAACCAATGCGACTGAGAAAACCAGATAACTTTACGGCAGTTTACAGAATTAATGAATTAATGATATATATATATATATATATATATATATATATATATATATATATATATATATATATATATATTAGTTTTCTGTAGTGTAACTCCACGTGAGTGAGTCTATTGGACTTGATTGACGTCGAACATGTGAGCCGTAAATACAGAAGTCAAATTCCTCCTAAAGGTTGTGTGTGCTTGTGTGAATGTGTGTGTGTTTGTTGAAGTATATTTAAAGGCTCATCACATGATCTAAATATAATCAGGGCTGTGATGTCGTGTCCAGGGGCAATAGGAGATCTGACACTCCAGTTTATAAGCACACTCAAAAACAAAGCTTGACATTGTTCATGTACACAACAACCTAGTGTGTTTTTTGGCACATCTGTGTGTATGCACAAACATCATGGAAAGCGTTATGAATATGTTGATAGGTTTATATGGATGTTTTGCTGCATTAAATGACTCACTTTGTTTGTGCGCGATCGCATGTATGTGAGTGTGGTATTAAATGGAAAGTTGTAATTGTCCTCTGGAGGCTCGTCAGTTTCTATGACGACTTGTTGCTTCCTGCGATCCATTCTTGTTTTTGTGCCTCATAAATGCTGCATGAGGACAAACGCGCGCGCGCGCACGCGCTCACAAATTAACCAACACGCCCTGTCGCGCGCGTGAGTGTGTGTGTGTGTGTGTGCGTGAGTAAGAAGTGATAAATATTTGACGAGATCTCAGCTTTCATCGTGAAGGTTTCTCCTTCTCTTTTGTTTGAGCAACAAATCAACTTTTTAAGCGTGATTGAAAAAAATAAATAAATAAAAGACACCTGAATGCATCACGAACCAATGTTGTAACATTTAGTCGGCTTGAAGAGACCAACTCGAGATGAAAAATCAGCTTCGCTTCTTCCCACTGACAAACCATCTGTGTGCGTACGCGTGCGCGCGCGTTTGCGTGTGGCAGATGGCGACACACACACATCTTGTGTTTGTGTGTCGTGGAGGAGCCAAACGAGACGGGGTTCATTTTACTTGAGAATGTGACACCCACTTGAGTGCGTGCACACGCACTAATCGATGACCATGTCAATGCACAAACACACTTACGCACGTACACGCGCACACACACGCGCACGCACACACAGTCCACTATAGAAATATCCTTATATATCGATTTCGGTTTATTCATGCATTTAATGCACTGAGTTTTCTTCCAAGGGCCGCAAAAATTAAGTCAAAGGATGCAATAGCCACTTTGACGTTTTTTTTCTTTTTCTATTCATCTTCTTTTGCATTTTTTAAAAATTTGGAGTCATTTTAAAACTCTGTTAATAAAAGGCAAATAGGGCTTTTTCAAGATTTATAGGTGGGCCGCAGCCTTGCATCGAGCCACCCCAGCCGCCTGCCTTGAGCGGAGCTCCGCATTCCGACGCAAAGAAAGAGTCTTCTGTAATAAGATGCGTGTTTTTAAAGCAGTTTTAACTTGAGGGTCTTAATGACTCACTAGGCTCACTTGCAGCAAGTGGATGAAGACATTTTTGCTTGCAGAATTATTGTTTATTCATGAGGCATTAGAAAGAAAAAAAAAAGATGAAAAGTGCTTTCTTCGTAGTAGTATTCGTAGTAGTCGTCAGGTGCGCCGTTGTGGGTGTCACAACCGGCCCACTTTTATTAACACTCAGTCCGTGGGTAAAGTTTTTTTTTTTGTATATGATAAGGGCCGCTAGAAAATGAATGGCGGGTTGCAAATGGCCCCTGGGCCGAAGTTTGGATACCAATGCACTAATCATTTTATCCCAAGACTCAACTACTGTATCAAGCCTAGTGTATAAAAATAATTTGCAGTGATTCAGGAGTAAGGACTGAGTCCGAACTCCATGATTGAGCTCCAACTCATTCACTCCTTCCTTACACCTGAATGACTACAAAGGCATTTTCAGAGGACATTTGAAGGAACCCTCTTGGGCTACTTTATCAAAATCCTTAGATCAGGAATTAGTCAATGATTCCTGTCACAACCGATAAGAGTGCTATTTTTTTCTCGTTCGCATTTTCAGTCTAGTCCAGTTTCATCCAACTCAATTCACTTAAATCTCATCCACTTTAATTTAGTCCGGTTAGGTGTAGTTTCTGTTGAGTGTAGTCAAAAAAAAAAGAAAAAGAAAACTAACTTAATCAAAAATTTATGAAACAAATTTTAATTTTAATAGTGAAAATGTTCGTTGTTTTCGTCTTTGTCAATTTATATCGTACTTAAGCTTTTGGGGTTTATTTTTAAATATATTTATTTGGCTATTGCCGTACGTCCGTGTAGAAGGCGGAAGGTCACACAGTCATTTGAGAATTGTAGTTTACTTTACTTTATTCCAAAATACTTAGACTTTTTCTTTTTATTTTACACTCAACTAGTATTCAATTATTTACAAAACTACAACTAATACTAATAAAAATTAATCTAAAACAAACCATCTAAAAAGAATTCACTCAAATAAAAACAAATAAACTCTGAAAACTAATTAAAACAAGTTGATTTAAAAGAATAAAAGACAAAATGAAATAAAAACTAACCATAATGAAAATTATTTAAAAAAATGAACTGACCTGCTCTAAAAACTAATTAAAATGAGCTGAATTAAAAAAAAAAAAAAGACAAAATGAAATAAAAACTAACCATAATGAAATTTATTCTAACCCTCATGGAATTACATTTTATCTTCCCTGCGTGTGCAAAGGTATGGTCATGAAGCGACTGCAAACTTTGCAAAGATTTCAAGCAGCGATGGTCCAAGTTAAAAGTGTCGTTGAATAGTCGCCGCTTATTGGAGACAGCCATGTTTTAATTCACTCCACTTGGATGCCTTCCGGTCCAGTCTAGTCCGGTCTCGTCCTCTATGAGAGAAGGTGTTGTGAAATGTTCGGTCGGGACAGGCGTGGCGCTTGAGGCGGCCTTCAGGCGTCTGCGTGGACTTGAGACCTTTGGAACAGTGTCGCTCTGTTCCGTGTCTCGGCTCACTTCCTGTTGAACAGATCGGCACACACGGCAGGCGCACAAGGGCGGCACTGTGCCGGTCGCCGGCTGTGTGACGGCTCGTGAGGCTGTGGAGAAATGGACTCTTCCCATCCAATGTCAGGGCGTATGAAGACGAGTGACAGACTGGTCGTCGGATGTTATCAGGGCACAAGACAAGGACGGGATTGGTCTCCACTGGATGGTAGAGCATATCAACGGACAATTTGCTTACACTGCTCGCCTTTTATTTATTTTTTGTCCTTCTCCAATCAGCCGTTAAAAAAAGCATAGCATCTCCAAAGTGTGCATGCATGCGTCACCATGACAACCACCTCCACATCCACCAAGCACAAGGTCACATCCGGGTCTAGTGTTGTAAAGCTTCAGCGGAGTTCAAGCGCTTAAACGTCGATGCCCCGCGTCACCCTTGGATGAAGTCAGCCCAACGACATGTTGGCGATCTGCCCACCGTCCCCCGTTGGTCACCAGGCGACTCAACAAATGTCGACGTGACAACATGAGCGCTCAAACGCGTGGGAAGAGGCACGCAGGAAATCATGATCTTATAGACAGGAAGTGCAGCCACGCCACGCCGTTATGCCAACAGGAAATGGATGCTTGGTGCGCGTAGAGGAAATGAGCTGTCACGCCCAGCTATGGGATACTTCTTAACTACTTCCATATAATACTTCCGGAATAATTTAGAAACGTGTTGAAAGTCGCATGAATAAAACTCAAGTTGGGTAGCTGTAAATCTTGAATTCCTTTCCAACATGGCCACCAACCACACGTTGGCACGCCATTTGAATCTTTAGCTTGTCAGTCATCCCTTTGGAAACAATGAGCTCATTGTGTGCACGTGCGTGTGCGTGCACGTGCGTATGTGCGTGCACGTGCGTATGTGCGTGTGAGTGCACATGCCCGCAGAAGCTCTTGTTTCAGTTTATACGTGTGTGTGAGCTTCAAGTCAATAACAGTCAAGTTTGTATATACGTGAGCCTATGGGATGATCTCATTGTGTGTGTGTGTGTGTGTGGGGGGGGGGTGTGTGTGTGCGTGTGTGAGCTATGACCGAGCTATCTTCTAGTGTAGAGTCTGGCGAATGTTCCATGGCAGGGATGGGTAACATGAATGAAGGAGGGGGCCACAATTTTTCATCAGTGACTATGTTTGAATTCAGGCAATTACCCTTTTAAAACCCAAATATTGGCATTATTCGGCTTTTTAAAAGTTATATAGACGCGCGAAATAACCCGAATATGCCCTTATTTGGGTTTTTAAAATTCCGAATATCAAGCCTGGGGTACTTCTTTTCTAAACGGCATATGTGCGCAAGTATACGCCGAAATACGCCGATCACACACTACCCTCTGCACATGCTCAACCGCGGGAAATCTGTCTTTGTGGTACAGGAAGTGCAAGTCTTTGGCACCACCCACCGCAAATACACAAGACAAACAAAACATGGCAAACGCTAAGTACGACTTAGGGTTATTTAATTATGGGGGGAGGGGGGGGGTAAATGGGCAAGCAATGTAAACAGGTTATTCTGGGGTACTCAAAAATCTACATTTTTATATTTTTGATGCCTTGCCGTTTCATGGTGCCACACGACAACACATTTGACTTTTCTGGAATCCGTGAAAAGCTTTCAGAGCTTTTTTTTTGCTCGCCATCTGATGACATGAAAGCTGCTTATAGGACTCTCACGTTAGGACATTGAGTCACTTACGTACATGCAGTCCATAGTCTACATAATATCATGTAATCTACTACTAACTGTAATCATGCCCATATATGGACGGTTATGTTAACTGTGTGTGTTTACTTTAATTCACATGGGAAAACAGATGTTAGTATGTGTCACATGCTTGTTTATTTCGTACTGACTATTTTGAAACTTTTGGTCCATGGTCCGGTCTGCCTTCTGGTCCGTGGTTTGAACTCGGTTGCGTTCCATGAGCTGGTCTATTAAAAATAATTTGGTCTATGTTATTGTTCATGTTTAACTGGCTGAGCTATGTCCTCCTCTGCGCCCAATATTTAGGTGCATGGTCTTGGCAATGTTATGGTCTGTATGCTTTGGATTTGACCCTGTGTTGAGATCCAAAGTCAAGCTATGTGCTGGTTGATGTTCTGGACTATGTTGGGGCCTCTTTGTTTCTGGACTTATCTGTAGCTTGATCTCTAATTTTGTCTGTGTTACCATTTATAGTCAGCCCTATGGTCTGGTCCCAGTCCATGGTTTGGTCAATTTTTCAGTTCCTGGTCTGGTCTTTTTGCTATCGTCTTGCAGGGTCCTGTGTCTAGCCTGACCCACATTCTGGTCGATGTGTCTATGACCTTTATTATATTCTTTCTGGTCTTTAGTCCCATCTGTGTTCTGATCCACCGTTCGGACTATGTTTTGGTTCGGAGTATGATCAGTATGCTGGTCTTTGTTCTATGATCTGCCTTATGTTCTGGTTCATGGTCTGGGCAATGGTCGGACACTGATCACAATACTTGGTCTTTATCAGGCTGCGTGTCACCTTGTGCAGCACCCGCAGGTGACATGAAAATTATGTTCTTGACACAAATAGGCTGCAACCGACTAGGGACGGACTGGGCCCATGTGGGTCGACCTGAAATACTGATGGAACTGTGACGGACTGACGATGCCGACCTCTGGTGATATTTCTGGAACCTTGCCATGGACCTGGCACCCAGTTTAGACTTGGGTCTTGACCCGGGTGTGTTGTGTGTGTGTGTGTGGCTTTTGTAGGAGATGTGGTGGACATCTACCAGCGGGAATTCCTGGCCTTGAGGGAGCGCTTGCACTCAGCCGAGCAGGAAAACCTGCGCCGCTCCAAAGAGCTCAACCTGGTCCTGGACGAGATCAAGCGAGCCATCGCTGAGAAGCAAGCGCTCAGGGACATCAACAGAACCTGGAGCAGTCTCTCCGGTATAATAGACAATCGTCCTTCATCATAAGCATTTTCTCTGCCGCTTATCTTCATTGGGGGTCAAGGGTCAGCCGGGGCCCACCTCAGCTGACTTTGTCCGCGAAGGCAGGGTCGCTGAGCAAACGGGGAAATGCTATAGGCAAACAGTTAACTGGTCGCTGTTTCATGTCATTTCCAGAGGAGACCCGGATGAAGTTGTGGAATGTGAGCGTCAGCAAGAATTTTCTTCAGCTTCCCTCCGTTCTCCATCATCTTCCTCACCTAATCAACAGAGAAGACAGCCTGCAGCCCGCCGTCCACGTGGGCCAAGGACGCACCGGAGGTCCGTCAAACCGTCTGGCACGCTGTGTCAATATGTGTGTGCGTGCACGTTTGTGAGGAAGTCCCTGTGTCCGTCCATCTGCTTGTCGCTCTGCTCATGTTGCGTTGAGGCAGACATGTCCAAAACTTCTCCCCTGAAGTTTCTATAAGCGCGTTTTCATGCTGCGGTCTTACTGGATGTATGGAGTCACCTTGCGCACGTGTGTGCACAGTTTCCATAGTGATGGGCGTTCCCAGCGTGAAACGAGAGGTCCACTCGTACTTGACGGACACACTCAACTCTCTGATGTCACAACTCAGCGCCGCGGAGAAGGACGACTGCGTCATCGTTGTCCTCATCGCCGAGGTCAGCCACCGCAGCGCTGTGTGTGTGTGCGTGTGTGTGTGTGTGTACGTGAGCTTGTGTGCATACTTTGTAAAGGTCAATCATTTGGCTAATGAACCAACACACACAAACACACGGACAAAATGTCTGTATTTAGTGGATGTGCAAAGGCTAAGAATAAGAGAAAGGAACAAAAAAGACTGAAGGAAGGATGGCAAGTTAAGTACAAAAGCATTCAAAGAGAAGGAAGGAAGTGGAGGAGGGCGAAACAAAGAAGGTAGAAAAAAATGGGTATAAACGAATGTTACAAGGAAGTTGTCTTAAGTTTCACTTGATGTCGACACGTGATGTGGTCACATGACCCTTTTTGATGTTTTTCTTCATTGAGCTAATAATTTTTTACCCTGCCATGGACACCCCCCCCCCCCCCCACACACACACACACGCATGCGCACACACCCCGGCGCACTCTCAAAAACAAGTTGATGACATCATAATTTCCACCTCCTGCTTAGCCAATCAGGAAGCGAGCAGTCCCGTGACTTGGGCGGTATCCAGGTTTTGGGGTCATGCTGAGGTCACACAGCTGACTCACCGCCGGTCGTTTTGGTGTCATGGACAGCCGAGCGGGGTGGAGCTTGGGGCTTTGCGCCGCAGCCATTAATCAACAACACATGCGCTCGCTCATTATGAAATCTTTGAGCAACTTTTTACCCTCCAGTGTGAGTGAGTGAGATTGTTATTGTGTGTGTGTGGGGGTGTGCGTGCGTGTGTGTGTCCATGCACGTGTTCCAATGCATTGTTGGGTTTGGGGTTAACCCTTCTTAAAGCGTGTGTGTGTTTTTTTGTGTGTGTGTGTGTGCACGCGCAGGCGGACCATCAGTACGCCGTGAGCGTGGCAGACAACCTGAAGCTCCTGTGAGTGGTCTGCATGATGGGATGTTGTTACCATGGCAACATGTTCCTTCACATCCTGTCTGCTCTTTCATCTATGCTCAGTGTGTGTGTGCGTGTCTCTGAGCGTGTGTGAGTACGTGTGTGTGGCTGCATGCATGTGTGTATGTGTGTGTGTGTATTTCTATATGGGGTGTAGGTGTGTGTGTGTGTGTGTGTCCTTTCCTACTTTGTCTTTCTACATGTCCATCAGGCCACTTCCGTCTTTCTGTCCATTCAGCTTGCCATCTTTCTTGTTCCCTTTGTGTTTTTTCTTCAACGTTCCTTCGATGCGCAAAGACGTATTAGGCTGACGGAATCTTGTGTGCGCGTGTCAGTTTCCCTTCAGAGATCCAGTCGGGCCTGTTGGAGGTGGTCTCGCCGTCAGTCCACTTTTATCCGGACTTCTCGCACCTGCGCGAATCTTTTGGAGACCCCAAAGAGAGAGTCAGGTGAGCTGCAGCAAAAACACCAAATTGTGAAGTTGCCGTCTCCACGCGGAATCCAGCTACAATGCAATTTTAAACCACTTAATCCAGCCAATGTGTAATTCAGTGTAATGCACGTTTGATTGTGTGATTTTAATCCACTTTTGAATCCACTTAGAATGGAATTTGAATTCCCTTTAAATCCTGTTGTGATCACAACCGAGTTCACTTGGACTTTGTAGACAAATAAATTGTAAAAGACGCTCCAATAATACTTTATTTCTGTAGCGCATTTCCTAACAGCTGGATCTGTAACAAAGCACTTACTATACAATATAACATAAATAATGTTTTATTATAAATAATGATACTGATACATACACAGTAGACACCAGAAAACAGCAGAACGTGTTAAACGAGATTGCGCTGAGTCCCGCTATGCCCCAGTTTCACATGGCGTTCCGCAGGGTTCTGTTTTGGGGCCCTTGCGGTTTTCACTATATTTGGATATTATTACATTTGACGATTTATTTCTATCCGTTGATATCATATGACTGGTTGTCAAGTTGACCGAAGTGCAGCTTACGGACGAGCTGACATGTTGGATGTCGTTTGCGGATCAGGTGGCGCACCAAGCAGAATCTCGACTATTGCTTCCTCATGATGTATGCGCGCTCCAAAGGGACATACTACGTGCAGGTACAAAGACAATGACACACACTCACTCACATGTGCGCGCACACTCACTTGTGTGTGCATGTGTGTATCAGCTGGAGGACGACATTGTGGCGCGGCCCACCTACTTGAGCACCATGAAGAACTTTGCCTTGCAGCAGCCTTCCGAGGAATGGATGATCCTGGAATTCTCGCAACTCGGCTTCATCGGTGAGTGATGACAAAGAAATTGTCTGCGGTAATTAACTCATAGGCTGCCATTGACGGATAAATCCGTCAAAAATATTTTTTTTTTATCTCAGCTGGTAATGAGTGAGTTAACAATCCAACAACCGCGTCAGAATTGAACGAAGCTCAACCAGCCTAACCAGTAACCACAAAACAAAAATTACTCAAAAATACAGGAACAAAACAATAAATCCATCCACAAGTGCACAACCAATACAACGACCACACAACAGCTGAATCGCTACATCAACTACACAACAAACACACGACCTCAATTAGCATATGTAGCATTTAGCATAGCATTTAAGACAAATTCATCTTACAATCACACACAGGCACGTGCATATACGTGTACATTAATGCTTATAAACAGACGCAGATGTAATTATGTGCACGTGTAACGACGCTAGTGGGACACTGACTGTACATTTGCATGCGCGCAGGTAAGATGTTCAAGTCTTCCGACTTGTCTCTGATCGTGGAGTTCATGTTGATGTTCTACAAGGACAAACCCATCGACTGGCTACTGGATCACATCATGTGGGTGAAAATCTGCAACCCAGAAAAAGACGCGGTCAGTCCCCGATTGTTCAAAACCTATTCACCATGGCTTCCCAAAAACAGGCCTTGAACCTGGACGTTAGCTTTCTTCTCTACCACCGTAGTTCAACTGTGTCTAGTGTCAGTGGAAAATAAGTTCTTTTGTTTGGAAGGGACACGGACCAGCGGTCGTAATTTACACTTCAACATGATGGAAATTCAGATGAAGTGAGCGTGATCCTTTCGGGAAGTGTCTTCTGAATTGACTTTTCTGTTTGTCTCTTTTGATCCTAAAATGATTGTGACTGTGTCGTGTCGTGGCATGCTAGCCATTACGCTCTGTTTTACGCGATAATACAATGCAACGTTTTGCTACATGACTCAAAGACAAGCTCGACAAACATTTGGCTTGATGACAAAGAAGCCACTACAAACAAAGGCTTCCATGTTATTTGAGCAAGGCGGAGCCATTTTGCAAACAGGCCGAATGGCTTAAAAGATGATTTCATATCTCGTGCCTTAATTTGAATGTGTGAGCTTTCAGTTGGATAAAATATGATGTGCCTACGCGCTTATCATCTTGTGTTCCTCAGAAACACTGCGACCGTCAAAAAGCCAACCTGAGGATTCGCTTCAAGCCCTCGCTCTTCCAGCACGTGGGAACGCATTCCTCGCTAGCCGGGAAGATACAGAAACTGAAGGTGATGAATGTCGGCGTCGACAAAAAGTAGAACGTCAATGCCAACGTGCGTGTTTTGCCTTCAGGACAAGGACTTTGGAAAGCAGAGCCTCCACAAGGGCCACGCCAACCCACTGGCCGAGGTCACCACCAGCCTCAAGACGTATCAGCACTTCACTCTGGAGAAGGCCTACCTCGGCGAGGACTTCTTCTGGGCCTTCACACCCGTGGCGGGCGACTTCATACGGATACGCTTCTTCACGCCCGTGCGCATTGAGAGGTCAGTGCACAGCCGCTTTTGGGGAAGTGGAAGGAAAATGAGGGTCAGCTTCAAGCTGTTAATTCGTCACGTCCAGTTGAAGATATTGCAATTATTACATTTGATGATTAGACACGTTTATGCCTTATTCAGCATATTTCACTATTTATCACCGCGTAGTGTGCCACTCATATAAACGTTAATATGAAAAAAATAACATGCATTCTTCTAAATAATTGAAGTGTAGACATTTTGTTTAAAACTTGATTGGTTTTTATTTCGTTATTAGAGATAAAAATCTGTGATTTTTTTTTTTTATCACTGAAGCATAAGTTTTGCTGAGCAATTTTTTATGACTTGACTAAGCTTGATTTTTTTTTATTTATTTATTTTTTTTCCTTCCACAGAGACTTAAGATTTGCTTGAGACTTGATAGTTATGACTCAAAACTTACTTGTGACTTGCACATTTGTGACTTAATCTCTCATTTGATTCATTCTTCAGTGTAACATTACAGTCCTTTATTTATAAAAAAAACAAAAAAACAATCTTGGTCAAATCGATCTAAATATAACAATGTTTCACTGCTTATTTTCTGCTGAGTGAAGGAAAAGGCAGAGTTTTATGACAGTTCATAGATTTGTTTTCAAGCTATTTTTAACCCTTTCAGTTGGTTAAAAATGCATAAAAAAAACGTTACAACCAATTTGTGAAAAAAATTAATGTGGAATATATTTGGACGTACGAGGTTTGTGCCCAATAGTGACAATATTTTCTCTGTGTTATACGGGAACGATCAGTTCATGACTTTTGTGCTCTTTGTCACGTGTTGCTAAAACATTGCAAACATTTCAGATATTTCTTCCGAAGCGGGAACATCGAGCATCCCGGAGACAAACTGGTCAACACGTCTGTGGAGGTTCTCCCTTTTGATGTGAGACCAACATCTCATCTTGCAACATTTACGAGAAGAAATTAGGGATCCAGAGTGTGACGTGCCGAACTTTAATTGTTTTCTAGAATATTCAGGCGGACAAAGAAGCTCTGACGGACGTGAAGGGAAAAAGTCCGAAATACCATCGTACAGAGGACGGATTCATCCGGATTGGTCAGTTATGTGTTCAAAATCAGTCACTCATTTCCTACCACCCAATCACCACAAAGAGATTTTCTAGAGCTATCCAGGTCCACAATATAAAAAGTAGCCGAAAAAGTTATTTTTCCCCCATCAGAACTTTGACGGCTCATAAGGATGTGGTTGTCGTTGACCAACATATGACATCATACACACAACAACAACACAATCGCAATGTTTGAATGCTTCGTTGATTGAAAAATGCTCCTTGTGGGACTCTTCCACTCCCAAGCAGTGAAACCCACTATTGACCCCTCCAAACCACCAAAAACCATCAAAACCCACCGAAAACCATCAACAGTCTGATGGTCTCTTATTGAATCAGGTTGCGTGTGTGCGTGCGTGCGCGTCAAAAGCAATAAAACACACAAACCCCAGCAGCCCATCAAGATAATCCCATTAGTGCTCACATGCTTCCCGAGCGGGAAGATGACCTCACACGGGGAAGCACGTGGATTAGGATGAATGCTGACCCTAACCTCAACCGCCCCCCCCCCCCCACCACCACCACCATCAACATCAACATCAGCTCCTCCCCAGAATGGCTGGACTCTAATCACACATAAGCATCAGCTTTGCTTTAATGGACTGGAATACGACGTGGAAGGTCTTCTAATGACACCTGCTTACATTATATGCAGTACATACATTAAGACAGCGGTGGGTGTTGTTAGATTCTGCTGTCCAATCAGATTTCAGCCTGTGTGTTGCCATGCCAATTGAATTTTCAAAGTGCCTTCATAATCAAAGTAGCGCTGGTTCGTCAGGGATCAATCGATCGCATGTTTCACTTTAGTCAACCATGGTCTTGCCAAGCACTCGGCTATTTTGTGATTAAGGGGCATAGAAAGAAATTTGAATTGTGACGTCATCTGCTGGCTCTTTTTTTACTGGCTGACTGGAAAATGTCGCTTCTACGTGACAAACACGAATCCCAAATGACTGTTCAACCTTCTCTTCTTCCGGCACACGGCCTTGCCGTTAATATCGAAATAAATACATTTAAAATCAAGCACAAAGGCTTGTGTATTAAATTAATTACCAAAGATGAAAATGAAGCACATTTTCTCTATAACAATAATTATTTTTAGTTAATTTTAGTAATAGTTTCAGATCTTATTATTTTTTTTTTTTAATTTTCATTTTTACTTTATTTCCTAAACATTTTTTTTTTTTTTAGTTTGAGTTATTTCGTTAGTTTTCATTAATTAAATTAACCTTGGTCCTCACTCAGAATGTAGGACAACTCGCCAATGCCCCTGCCGAAATCAATACATTTAGAAAGAACCCCACCCCCACAAAAAAGCCCCAGTCTGCTCATATTCCAAAATATTTTACCGAATCCATCGATCCTTTCCTGACTGTCTCTTCTTCTCTCAGGAATGTTCCAGAAGGGCATCGCAGAGGGGGAAGTGGATCCCAGTTTCGGGCCCTTGGAGGCCATCCGCCTCAGCGTCATTAGCGACTCTCCCGTTTGGATCATCCTCAGTGAGGTCGGGCCGCTCGTGCGTTGCGCTTAGAACGCAAAATGACAGGAATCAAATGGGTTCATTCCGGGAAGTCAACACATTCCCACCTGGAATCAAACGTTGTCAAGTTCATTTGTGGATCACAATTGCTCAAATTAAATGCATTAATTCCAGGGATTTTGCAGAAAGTGGTCATGTTCATTCCTGGAAAAATCTCCACACCTGAAATTGAACTTCTTGCTACCAGGAATATAATAACTTAATTTAAAGGTTTAAATTCCTGGACTCTAAAGTATTAAAAGGCAAGTCAAGTCAAAAATGAGTATGCTTTCAGCACCCCAACTAGTGGAAAGACGACATTCTGCTTGATATTGCGTTTGTAGAATATGCATGAATCAGCAAAATCCATTTGTTTTGATCCAACCCAGGGGGCGGCCATTTTGCCACTTGCTGTTGACTGGAAATGACATCACATTTGCCGAAGGGCTCAAGTAAAGAGCGCCACAACTCCCCCAAAGAAAAAAAAAAAATTTTTTTAAAAAGCGTCACAGCTCATGTTATCTTGGTCATATGACATTTGCAAGCTGAGCCCAGTGATGTCATTTTCATTTGACGGCAAGTGGCAAAATGGCTATGCCCTCAGATAGGATCAAAGTGGGTGGAGTTTTCTGCTTCATATTCCACAGACGCAATATTAGAATTCCGTGTTTAGACGAGTGGGGGATCTGAGAACATATTGCGAGAAAAAAAAATTCAACCCGACTTCCCCTTTAAGCAATTGGACATGTTAATTCATAATATTTAATGCATTAGGTCCAAGAATTTAACATCTTTATTCCAGGAATTTCACATTTTAATACCAGGAATTGAAAGTGTTCATTCTGGGAATGGTTGTTAACATGCTGAATGTAATATGCACTGGAAAAATAAGTCATTTGAATTGCCTTTTTTTTTTTAACAAGTGGGGGAAATTAATTTAGTTGATCGTGTTTTAATCATCTGCAACCTATGTAATCAAGTTACTTAAGTAATTGAATGCACCCATATGTGGAATTTAACGTGTTAATTTGTTTGTACTGTGAAAAAAAAATCCCCTTTAACATTTACTACCAGCCGAGTAAAAAAAATGGATCTTTGACGTCCTTAGCTGTCAATGGCATAAATGAGTTAAGGCCTAAATTCTTGAAATTTAAAAAAAAAAAAGACAATCATGATGATGAGCATGAATGTGATTGTTTCTTCTGTGTGTTGTCTGTCGTCTTCATCAGATTTTCATCAAGAAAGTGGAGTGACGAATGAGCCAGCGATGGACTCCAGGTCTTGAGATCTTGAGGTGTTGGGGTTCCTCCTCCTTGCTCAGTCAAGCCTCTCCACCTCCACGGCTTCACAGCGCCGTCTTCTGGTCGTATCTGGCCACTGCAAGTAGAAAAAGCTCAGTCAGATGATGAGGAGTCACATGACAGGATGCTGAGGTCATGTTGAACGTTCTAACGCTTGACTGGCTTTTGGGGAAGGACCGACGTCCAATGACGACGATGATGATGATAACAAAGGTTCCCCTTTCGAGGAGGTTTTCTCGGGGCGAAGCCACGTGTAGCCGATAACCGCGATCTTTTGCTGAGGCGACATCCTTTAAAGACGTTCCTCAGCTTCCTCGTCCAAATGTTGGAGAAGACTTCCTGTGGGTCTTCACAAGGCTGCGGACAGGACAGACAGACACACAGACTGCTTGACATGCAATTCCGACGAACCACATGACATCAGATCCTCAAACTATAATTCTCCAGTCACGTGACAGGGAGATATGTCCACATGACACCAACAACTCACACAGTTGAAAGGACGCCATGGTGACGCCCACAAAGAATGAACACTTTGTTGTACTTTGTTGTGCACTAGTTTGTACATCGAAGTGTTGCTTCAGAATGACTCCACTTCAGAGGGGTACTGTTCTGTACTTGACACTTTTCTACTTTTATGTCATGTCTAGTTTCTTGTCATATCAGTAGCTGATGAAAGAATAAATTATTAAAATAATGATCAATATGTTGGTGTTTCACAAGATTAATTTGTCTTCTTTCAATTTAGTTTGATTGAGAAAAAACTCAACCAGGTTTTTTTATTTAATATTATGAAATACATAAACACACATACAATACAGAAACACAATTACATAAGCATACATACAATAACTGCACCATAGTTGAAATTTGAAGTGGGATTTTAGGCTGCCTCTAACAATTATTTTTAAAGTTTACTGACTATTCTGTAAGGTGACTGAAACAAGAGGTACTTATAGTTTTACTCAATTATTGCTTTCTGGTAGCCTACTCTATACAAGACTGGATTTTATTTTTGTTTAATGACTGTCCTTTTACAATCACAATAATTTTCTCTAGTTGCCAGGACAGGATCCAGGGAGGGATTCCTTAAAAGTTGGTAGTATAGTGAATTGGAAGTTTCAACTGCGTCCACTTAATTTTAGAAACCTATTAATGTGTAATCTGGCGGCACGGTGGACGACTGGTTAGCACGATGGCCTCACAGTGAGAGACAGCATCGTCCGTGGGTTCAATCCCAGCTCCGGCCATCCTGTGTGGAGTTTGCGTGGGTTTCCTCCGGGTACTCCGGTTTCCTCCCACATTCCAAAAACATGCATGGCAGGCCGATTGAACACAGTAATTTGCCCCTAGGTATGAGTGTGAGTGCGGATGGTTGTTCGTCTCTGTGTGCCCTGCAATTGGCTGGCAACCAGTTCAGGGTGTCCCCCGCCTACTGCCCAAAGATAGCTGGGATAGGCTCCAGCACCCCCCCGCGACCCTAGTGAGGAGAAGCGGTACAGATGATGGATGGATGGATTAATGTGTAATCTATATAAACTGGAGCCGTTGATATGGATTATGGATTATACATAAGTAATACAATAATAAAAAGATATCAAAGACTAATGAAATTTATATGACAAAAAGAGAAAAACTAAGCAGACAAATTAACAGATGTATTATTTTCCCCCATTACAGAAAAATAAATCCGAGAGATTTTTTTTTTGGGATGTATTTAATATCATACACATGCACGAACACGAATAAAACTTTGATTTCTGGTCGGAATCGTACTTAAATAACACATTTTAAAAAATGATACGTCAAAATGAAACCTTCCGAAACCCTGCTGCAAGAACCAATCAAGCTTTGACATCCGTTGGCATCTTGACCAATCAGCGCCGTCCACGAGTTGCAGCTCTCTGTTTGACCAATCGGCCGGTGACAGTTGACAGGAAACGTCTCCATGTCCCTCTCCTTGACCAATCGGCAGCGGGCATGGGCGGTTCCTGACGCTCTCCGATATTCCCACGTGATTGTGGACGACAGTTCCCAAGCAGGCGTCAGAGGTGAGTTGACTGAGCGGATAAATGACACTTGATCACTACACGCGTACAACGCATGGAGTCTTTTAAAGCGTCGCTCGGTTTCCGCTCTACTTGTGTGATTTCGTAGTGATGGAAAAAAGTCGAGTCGTGGGCTTGCCTTCGAGAAGCTGTGTGATGTGAAACCGGCAGGCCCGCTAATGCTAACGTGCTGCGTTATCCGATCGTGTCGCTAGTTAGCCAGCTAGCTGCACATGTTTGGCTTTGGACGCTCTTTTAACTTTTTGACGTACACGCGAATTAGGGTAACGAATGCAGCCTTGATTTCCATTAAAAGGCTCCGTGGCGGCATCAAAGATGAAGCAAGGCCAGACTAAGATGAGAGCTGGCCGTGTTAGTTCCGGCACGGCAATATTCCGTTTTTAAACTATTATTTGTACTGTTTAATTATCCCAATCAATCCGAAAGCATTTTCTAAGCGATCTATTGATGTTCATTCATTACTTTCAAGGGTCACCCCGTGACATGTGACAATTATTTCCAGGGGTACCTTTCAACACACGCATAATTCGGATTGTAGACAACGGTGATATCGCGATATTAAAATTGACACGGTATCATCTTCGTCATGTTAGGATATTAAAAGATGCAAAAAAAAATCCAAGCCCCAACACAGCTTTGTGAACTACAGAGACCATGTTACTTTGAGCTGCTGCAACAATAGGTAAACTTGACAATAAAATGCTTGCCAAGTCCTTCCTTTCCTTGTCACTGCTCTTTTTCTATGTATAAAACACAATATTGTGTTGTTGTTTTTTTTCTCTTACCATATCCTGAGGGTCTTATCATATCGCAGCATTTTGATACTGTTGTCACAGCCCCAAATAAGTGTTGCAGAGATGTATCTCAAATTTATGTAAACAAATATATCTATGGTTTTCAGATCCACAAATATCCATGATTTGCAGAACCCAGGCCAAATTTCACAGAGGATGTCATTTTTGACCCGATGTTCCGCGCTTGCTTGGGATGACGTGAATTTGTTCCCAGCCCTTTGAGGAACCGTGTGGCGTCCTCTGATTATAATCTGCGAGCTTGTTGCTAGGAGACCAGAGGCCGGTCCACGTGTTTGGATCCAGTCTGTCCAGTGGATCCGGTTCAACTTAGTCAGCGTGCCTGTTGATGCCAGAAAACTGGCACACAAATTCCTACGTTTGGGAAAAAAAGATTGAGAGAATTGGTGTTCTGTGAAAGCAATGTGCTTCAGACACGGTTATAATTCTAAATTGTAGGCTTTTGTCTGTATCGTATTAAAGCGGTCCATCTCATATGAAAAAGTAGTCACGATAACGGTGACAATCGGAATTGTTGACCTTTAATTTGATTTTCAATATTTTTTCGTGAAACTTGTTTTTTTGCGCAGAACATGAACAGGCTGCAGCTGATTTAAATTTCTGGTAAAGAGGCAAAGTTGCCTCTGTAAGCTAATGGGTGAATCACATGCTAACATGGTTAACTTCAGCAGTAGTGAGCTACTTGCTTGTTGCGGCAAATAACGTTTTAACCTCTGATGCGAATAGAAGATGCAATTTTAACATAGCTTAGCTACATGCCAATTAAGCAGTTATGTTGATGGGGCAACATTCCCACCCACGGTGATATATGCTCATATGAAAATCAACTAATTTCTCATAAAACTCTCATTGCGTTTACCTTTTGGTACCTCTTTTTGATGTTTCAAAGCGCGTTCTACTAAGAGAGAACATTTTGGGGAAAAGAAAGACCAAAGAACATTCTTGTAACCTTTTAGTGGTACCAGTTGCATCACATCTGACCTGAAGCTACTTCAATTTAGAGAAACGAAGCTTCAACAAACTAACCATGATGTTGTTTCTCAAATGATGGCCAGAAAAGACCTTAAAAGCTTTTTGTTATGGACCACGCCCACATTTCTATAAAACACACAAACACGGCACACAAACACTGAGATGAGCGCTTCTGTGTGTGTGTGTGTGTGTGTGTGTGTGTGTGCCAGATGGCTGCCATGCTAAGCTAACGTCTGCATTCCTTTTGCCAATCTCGCTAATCCCATTAGCCTGATTAGCGCCTGCAGACTAAAAAGCATATCTTAGGCCTGCACCGCCAATTTATTGACAAATTGTGACACAGACATGCGAGTCATTAATTTTTTTCTTTGTTCCGGTCAACTTGCCATCATCTGTCATTTCTTTCATGCGACCACAACGGCCACCCCTTCAGGCTTGTGAATGCGTTCACATCTTTGTATGGGCATGTCTGCGTCAACGCATGCGTGCGTCCCATGGTGCGGTGATGTCACGAGGGTGACTTGAGTGTCCTGTGGGTGCTCAGTTACCATGCCGCCCATCCATCGCTGCAGTAACATCAAACACGATTTTGTTCGCGGGTCATAAATAAAGCTTGTGATCTCATCATCCCTTTCGCTTCTCGCTTGCAGACGATGGATCGTACGGCGTGGTTGTGCCTTGTCTTGGCGACGGGTGTGCTTTGCCTGAGCCTGGCGCCGGTGTGTGCGGCCCACGACCACGATCATGATCATCATCATGATCATGACGAAGACGTGGAGGATATGGACGTGGAGGACGATGACCTGGACCTGGAGGGAGGCCACGAAGAGCTGGAGCACGACCATGACGCCCCGGCGGCTCCCAAAACTCCGCATGTTCCCAGTGTAAGTCGCTTGTCCGCCTGCTTGTCGTTGACGCATGTCAGTTATGTCTCACGATGTTGTGGCGGCGGTCGGTGCAGGTGACCTACAAGGCTCCAGAACCAATGGGAGAACACTACTTTGCGGAATCTTTTGATCGCGGAACACTGGACAGGTGAGCAGCAACTTTACAGTGATGCCTTGAGGTCATGTTTCCTCTTTGAAATGAATGGAAATGTTACCGTTTGCAGCTTCACCCCGAAGAACAACAAAATGTTTTAATATGTAGAGCCTGAGCAGTATTGTTTTTTTTGAGGCAATGAATTGATCTTTATTTTAATTTATAACACATTTAAATGTAATCTTTACTTTACTACCTTTCTGTATGTTGCAGGGGTTACATTTAGAGGTGCAAAAATTTATTGATAACTAATGAAATAATTTTTTTAAAAATGGAGTAATTGTTTAAATCCATTTTTTTTAAAGTAAAATTTCTTAATTCTGAGTTTTTTTTCTGAGTTAAAGCTTCTTGCTTTATGGGAAACGCACACTTTGAATTACCGCAACACATTCTGTGAAATCTTTACATATATATGATGTGCTTCAACTTTAACTTTACGTCCATTCACTGGCGGTGATCTCTTATCTAGAAAATAGAAATAGAAATCCCTTTATTGTCATTGTACTCAAGTGTGCAACAAGATTATCTAAGATTATCTAAAATGGCGCATCGCTGCCATCTACTGGTGGTTGTGCATCATGAATAATTTCCAATCTTAGAATTCACAGAGCACCAGACCACCACCCCCACTTCTCCCACAGTGGGAAAAAAAAATGCACGTTTTTGGCAATTTCTCTGACGGTTTTCCCTCATCTTCCAGCTGGGTGTTGTCCAGTGCCAAGAAGGACGACACTGATGAGGACATCGCCAAGTATGATGGTGGGTGTGCCGCGCTTACAGTGATGATGATCATGATAATGACGACTCTGACAATGTTCTCCAGGCAAGTGGGAAGTGGAAGAGATGAAGGACAGCAAGCTTCCCGGCGACAAAGGTCTGGTGCTTAAGTCGCGAGCCAAACATCACGCCATCTCCGCCCTACTGCTGCGTCCGTTCACTTTTGACACCATGCCGCTCATTGTTCAGTAAGAAAGCATGATCCCGCGCACACGCGCTGTTGAAACGCCCTGGAGTGTCAGCCGGGATTGTGACGAAGTTGTGTGCGTTCAGGTACGAGGTGAACTTCCAGGCCGGCATTGACTGCGGCGGCGCTTACATCAAGTTGCTCACACAGACGCCTGAACTGGACCTGGTCAGTGTCGACACACTTGCGCATACAACTCATTCTGGAAAACTGTGTTTATAGTCAGTGTTTGAAACGTTTTTAACTCTTTCGAAAAGGATGTCTTTCCTTATTCATTTAGGATTTTTTTCTTCATACTTTTAACGTACATAAAGTGCTCAAATATGTAAAACAATCTTCAAGGAAGTAAAAAAATGTGGCTGATGCGGAAAAGAATACATTAAATGAGACGAGCCTCCCCAACTCTTGAACTCTTTTGCCACTTACAAATCCAAACTCAAAACTCCCCAATTGAAGACCACCTCCTCACTATTTTTGTTGATAATTCTGCTTTTTACTGGTATTTTATTGATGTACAATGTCCTTGAGTGTCTTGAAAGATGCCTCAAAATTATCTGTATACTGTCAATCCTGGATGTACTTCCTAATTTGCATGCGTCTGACGTGTGTGCGCAGGCCCAGTTTGTGGACAAGACAGCCTACACCATCATGTTCGGACCGGACAAATGCGGCGAGGACTACAAGCTGCACTTTATCTTTAGACACAAGAATCCCAAGACAGGCGAATATGAGGAGAAACATGCCAAGAAGCCTGACGCTGACCTGCGCACGTACTACACTGACAAGAAAACGCACCTCTACACCCTCGGTCAGTTCCCGGCACACACACCCAAGATTCTGTACTTGAGACTGACTCGTGTGTGTGTGTGTGTGTGTGTGTTGCCCTCAGTGTTGAACCCTGACAACACGTTTGAGATGCTAGTGGACCAAACGGTGGTGAACAGCGGCAGCCTGCTGGCGGACATGACCCCCCCGGTCAACCCCACCGCTGAGATTGAGGACCCCGACGACCACAAGCCTGAAGACTGGGACGAGAGGCCCAAGATCCAGGACCCGGATGCCAGCAAACCAGAAGACTGGTCAGTAAAAAAATGACAGTGCCCCCGAATTATTTGTGCTTGATTACTGGGGGGGGGCATTAAATTGTATAAAGGTGAACGTCGCAAGTTTTAGCGATACTTCACCAAAGTTTTCTGTTTTGGGGTTTTCACTCAATTAAACAACATTGAGGTAATATCAATTTCACATCACTACTGAATCTAATGTAATGATTTGCAACATGTTTGCGGTAGTCAAGAGAACCCTTCATTCGCAGTTCTTCAGTTGTCACCTCCAACTGTTTGTGATACAGCGCCACCCTGTCATTGTGGTGTAACAGTGCAACTGCAGTTCAAAATGACATCACCGTTTTCACAATGTCCCAAAGCGTTGAATGCTGGAAGAACCTTAGCTTTTCTTTTTGCATCTGGCAGAATGCTGTGGATTCCCGGATCGGGGGTTTCTTCCTGATTTTTATAAGATGCTTGTTGATTCATGGCCCTTTTCTAACTCAAACGGCACCATTTTGTTGGCCTGCGCACAGGGACGAGGATGCTCCCGCTCAGATTCCCGACGAGGATGCAGTCAAACCCGAAGGCTGGCTGGACAATGAGCCCGAATACATAGGAGACCCCGATGCCGTCAAGCCCGAGGACTGGTGCGTTGCCATGGTGACCGGTCAGGTTAAACCATAGCTGCTGCGTCTCCACGTGTGGCCTGTGCGTGTGTGTCTGTCAGGGACGAGGACATGGATGGCGAGTGGGAGGCGCCTCAGATCCCCAACCCAGCCTGCGAGGTGGCACCTGGCTGCGGCAGCTGGAAGCGCCCCACCATCGACAACCCCGACTACAAGGGCAAGTGGAAGGCGCCCATGATCGACAACCCCAACTACCAGGTGTCCTGTCAAATTGTCGATGTGGTATCTCTTAGAAAAAAAAAACTTTGCTCTGGCAACATCTTCTGACGTATTTATTTGAGCATCATTTTTACAAAAGTGGTCACAATCTTGTAGCATCTTGCCATTGTGGACCTATGTTGGAGTTGAGTTTCATATGGATAAAAGTAGTACTTTTACGCCATCTCATTTCCACAGAACTGGAGTTTCAATTCAACATATCTTTTGCATGAGCATATCTTTATGAAATTAAAGTCAACTGAACTCGTCTTCTTTACGACCACCCAAAAAAAAAAAATAGTTTAGTGATAGGTGGGGTCAGGACAGTCTTTCATGCCTGACCTAGAATTGCTACAAATAGAATTTATGTTTCTATTTGGTGCGATTGTGACGTGGCTGCTTGTGCATCCCGCAGGGTGTGTGGAAGCCGCGCAAGATTGCCAACCCGGATTTCTTCGAGGACACGCACCCATTCCGGATGAGCTCCTTCAGCGCTGTGGGCCTAGAGCTGTGGTCCATGACATCCGACATCTTCTTTGACAACTTCCTGATTACAGATGACCGCAACGTGGCCGAGCGCTGGGCCAACGACGGCTGGGGCCTCAAGAAGGCGGCCGAGGGCGCTGCTGAGGTACCAAATTCACAGCTTTTGTCTGAAATAAATGACTTGTGACTGTTTTTTGGGGGCTGATTTTTGTCTTTTTCAGGACATGAAGAACTTTCTTGAAAATAGAAAACTTTTTCAAATATGTAAACCCTTTTTTTCCCCAAAAGTATGACTCATTTTTGAAAAATGTACAACTGTTTTTTAGGATATGTACATTTGGGTCATGCTGAACTTAATTTTTTTGTTATGAGCCAAAATTTCACTTGAGCTGGTAATTTCAGGTACAGAACACCACCACATCTCTCCAGTATCGTTATTTAAACGAGGATGCAAGAAGATACCTCTCAATGCGAAATCGTACAACTTTAGTTTAGGGAGACGTGTTAAAGGATTTGGACTTTTGACATTGACGTGACCCGACGAGTTTTGTGATGTCCCTTAAACGTGGTTTGCATTGTTTTGGGGCAGCCGGGCCTGGCAACTCAGATGATGAACGCAGCAGAGGAGCGTCCTTGGCTTTGGATTGTCTACGTGCTGACTGTGGCCTTGCCGCTCGTCCTCATCTTTGTCTTCTGCTGCACTGGAAAGGTAGTGCACATTAACACACTCACACACGCTTGTTATAGAAATCCTACATCTTATTTAATTTAATATTTTTGGGTAAATTAATTTTGGTTTTCCTCTCGACAGAAAATACACAATGTGAATTTAAGAAATAAAAACTTTTGATTTGATTATCAAATTAAAAATAAAAAGCGCCCTTGCTTCAATTTGCTTGTATTAACCTGAAAAAAAAAAGATCCACCACAAAGAAAGTTGGATTGACAAATTATGTCATCGATTCATGAATTGAAACTGCAATGCAAAGAAAAAAAAAATCAGCCTTGAATATGGCTGTTTTAAAAATGTAATAAAAGTTGCCTTTTTTTCTTAAACTTTTTTCCCCCCCTAAAATAAAGTATTTCCAAAGAAATGCTACTTTTGTCTAATGTGCTACTTTTTTCTCCTGAGTTTTTTTTGTGACTTAATTAGTGATCTTTTGCCTCCAACATCTTCTGTGTCATACATGTCACAAGTGGCTCCTCTTCTTGAAAGCAAAATAACGATGATGGTTGTTTGCATGCAGAAGAAGAGCGAGGTCCCGACCGCGGCGGAATACAAGAAAACGGATGAGGCTCAGCCTGACGTGAAGGAGGCTGAAGAGGAGGCCAAAGAGGAGGACAAGACCAGCCCAGGTTTGTGAGAGCACTGAGCGAACTTTTGCTTTAGCTTTCTTCCTTTGTGCTGGCCTGACCCGAGGCGTGAATTCATTCTTTTGTGCAGACGGCGAGCGAGAGGGCGAAGGGGAAGGGGAAGAGGTGGAGGACATGGAGGAGGATGAGGAAGCCAAGGATGAGAGTCCCGCTGACAAAGATGAGGCGGAAGGTGAAAAGGAAGAAGAGGAGAAGGAGGCGTCAGCTGAGGAGGTGAACAACAAAAACATTCGTTTGGACAACCTGCTGAAACCCACCCAAAAAAAAAATCACATTTTGTTCATAAAATCCCGACGACATTGTAACAGTTTATCTTACAGAAAATGCCACTGACCAAAAAAACAATCAGAATGACTTTTGCCAGTCTAGAGTGTGAAATTAAACTTTTAAGAACATGTTGACATATGTTTTAGATGTTCGTCAATTCAGTGTTTTGAAAAATAATTTTTCAGGTTCAACTTTCACTTTGTTACAAATTCTATCCTAAAATCGTTCAGCCTCCCTTTAAATTGTCCTTTAAAAAAAAAAAACATGGACGGGCCAGCATGTACTAGTTAGCCCCCACAGAAAATATGAGGTGCCTGGTATTGCTTTTTCTTTTTTTTTTTTTTTTTATATATATAAATAGCTCACCAGGCATGGGACATGGACTTGGTAAGAATTAAAGCCGAAGTATTTTATTTTAAGTTAGCATTGATACGGTTTTCGTAGTGTACCAAATAGTCAATAATTTGTTTAAAAATAAAAAGTTTTTCTTCAATGGGATAAAAATACTGTTTTTTTTTTTATTTACCCAGCTATTAAAAAAATAATAAAAGGACATTTTAGAGCTTTAGTGATAAATACCGTGATGCAGGTACATTTTTGCACACTTTTAAACATGGCGTCAAAATCTAAAATGGGCGAATGCCTTGTCCTAATTAGCATTTGGCAATATATATTTTTTTGTAAACACGCACACATCTATAGTCACATGGATATTTTTTTCCTTTGTGTCAGAAGCTGGAGGACGACGTTCTGCGAAGATCTCCCAGGAACAGGAAAGTCAGAAAGGACTGATCAGTCTCAACGCGCAGACCACCCCCTCTCCTGTCCCCCACGCCTCGCCCCCTATCCTTGGCCGCTCAGCCTCCACGCAGAAGCGGGCGTGAAAAGAATGAAAGCGAAATGCGCAGATGATTGCAGCGCCGACAGGACTGACTTAACGTAAGGTTGTTGTTGGTTTTTTTGTGTTTTTTTTTTTTTTTATTTTGAAAGAGATTATCCAGTCCACTTTCATCTTCCTCCATCATTTCGAAACGACACTAGAGCGGACTCCAACCCGTCACACTGGCGCAAGGACCGGCCGCCAATCGGACAACACCGGGATGATGTCCCACACTTGCTAATGCTAATTAGAACTCAATTGCGGTGAAACGATTAATCACAACCAGCTGTAGGTGGAACCTAATTGGATAGTTTAGAAACTGGCAACGATTGATTAGCTTTCTAATGATCGTCACGAGAATAAAAAAAAAACGCCGCAAATGCTGCTTCCATCGTGTGATCGTTCCTTCTGCCAACTCGTTGAGAAGCATGTCATTGTTCTTCCTCACACTATTCGTCACTGGCATAGATAGGTGAACAAAACTGGATTTAGAGTAACTCGAAAATGGTTTTCATGTTTTTGCTCATGATTTAATTTTCATTTCACACGAGTTGAGGAATTAGAAGCGAGAGGTCGCCATCCCCTTCTGCTCCTTACGGTGATGACATCACTCCTTGTCACTTGACGTCACAGTCCTGGCGTAAATCCATCATAAGATTGCAACCTAATCTGAAGGTTGATGGAAAAGGCAAAAGTTTCTGTTAATGTTTTTTTTTTTTTAATTTAATTATTATTTGATCGTTTCTTTTGACGTAGCTCTGCACTGAACGGGTAGTGGCTAAGTGGTACATCCTGTTCTGAGGCGCCACTCTGGCCGTGCATCTGTTTCGTTAGCTACTTATTTTTAGCCTTAGCTGTTCAACTTGAGTCGGCTTTCTTATTGTTTTGATTTTGTTTTGTAATCGGCTACTCATTCCCTATATGTAGTAAAAATTCTAGGAACTATTTATGTTCGCTATATAAACACCCCGATATAGCGATTAGCTTGTGGGGAATGGTGATTTTGAATACAATCATTGAATCCAAAATCATTCCTGACTGTCGAATCACGATATTGGGATTTTTATATAAGGGACCGCGATAGTTCCGATTGGTCCACAGGCGTCATTGTTGCGGTCATGTTGATGCCTCTTGCTAACACACTGTATATCGGGTCTACTCGCTAACCGCTGCTTGGTTGTTTTATTTTTTTTAATTATTTTTGATTTTTCAGTTTTAGCTTTTATGTTGAAACTAGCGTTGGCCCCACCTTTTCTTGTTGCTATACATGTGCCGTGGTGAGCGAGACGCCGCCGGAAAGGTCCAACTTTGACTAGAAATACTGTGACAGATGCCGATGTGTGTTTTGATGAATTAAAAGGCCAAATGGAAACATGAACTGTTGCTTTTCTTCTTCTTGGGGTTGCTTCACATTGTGTTTTGAACGAAACACTGAGCGCTTTTATCAATGCTCAACACATGAGCTCTGTTTGTGTTTTGGGGCGGGGGCAGCTCAACATATTTTCAACATAAAATCTCTATTAAAAAAATAAATACCCAAGTCATTTGAAGAAGTTGTAATCTGTTTAAAAAGTTCGGAAAAAGTGTACAAATTGTGTAAAATGTTTTGCATTTCTGTGTACAATGAGTATATTTGAAAAAAATATATATACAAATGGTAAAATGTTAAAAAAATACATTTCAGTATGAAAAGTCTTATTTTTTTTTATAAAAAATATTTTAAAATGCATCTATTATCCAAACCATTTAGAGTGTAAAGTAAAAAATCATTTAATTTTTTGGGTCAAACTAAGTATATAAGGGTTGTAAAAAGTGGCATTCTGTTTCAAATGTCATCTAAAAAACTGCAGCAAAAAATTATAAAGATAAGTGGTTTGGATAATAGATTGATGTTCAAGAAAAGTCATCAAACAAATGAATAACCACCCCCATTGTATAAGTAGGACTTTTCAGTCTCAAAATAAAAATAAAGCACCAAAAACGAAGGGAAAATATCTTTAAAAAAAGGTCAATGGAAAAAGCTACTTAGTTAAAAAAAAATAAGCATGAAAAAGTTATAAAACTTAGTCCTAAGAAAACCAGAACAAAGTGTAACATTATCTGAATTTCTTAAAATAAAAATAGAGACAGAAATGTGTTTTTTTTTCAATCAGAGTTTTTAAGAATATAAAATTTTTGGCCAAAGTCCAAAAAACAATTTGATGGCATTACAGTGTTACAAAATAGTTACATTGGTCGTCGGTCCACTCTCATCCGTCTATTGGTTGCATGCGCTGCCCATCACCAACGAGGGGCGGGGCGTGGACATTACTCTCCATCAGGGAAAAAAGAGAAAGTTACCAAAATGGCGTCAACCTGCCCGTCCGCTGGAAAACAATAGACGAACACTAACGGAGCCACAAGCGGCGCTAACCCGGGAGGACTACCGTAAACCTGCGACGCCCTATTGGCAACTAGCACGCTCCGAGTTTTCTTCTTTCTGGAGCTAGCTAACTCGCCCGGCGGACAGATAGGCTAGCAGCCAGGCAATCCCCGGAGCAGAGCTAGCCGAGCAGCTAGCCTTGACTACACTGAGGGAGGGTGGTAGGGAGGCGGGCGGCCGCAGGAGGAGGCGGCCAGGCGAACAAGCGGCCAGGCGGGCGGAGGATCAGCTGTTGCCTCAACAGATGCCGTAGAGAGAGCGCACGGCCCAGCCCCACGTTCACAGTAAGTCCCTTTTGTCACACGCGGACAATGTTGTCGTAGCCCCCGAAACGAAAAGGCCACCATTTTGTGCCCCAGCCGAGCCGGAAAGGCCTCCGAAGTTGGCGAACAAGAAAGTCCGCTCGAAAGAGTCGCCGAGTGGCTTAGCTCGCGTTAGCCTAGCAGACAGCTAACATCCATCGAGCGACTTAAGTTGCCACCGAGTTGACATGAAATTGCCCCCCTAAAAACATGCCCCGTGCCCCGTGAGCTCACTCGGGCGCTGGGGCCACTTCATTTGCCACTTTTTTTCCGGGCTGTGCAACTTCTAGCGAGTGGAGGAATGTGCTAGCATGTAAACACAACAAATGTTGCTAATGCGCTAGTTAGTTAGCTTTGTGGCCAACTTGGACGCGGCTTCTCGCTGCTCGTTTCCCCGGAGCTCGACCTCGCGTCTCGCTCCTCTCCTCGGCCAGGAGGCCGGCCGGCTGGCCGGTGGTTACCAAAGGCCGTAAGCGATCCAAAAGGTCTCCTCCAATGGAGCCAGCAGCACGGCTGGCTTTGTAAGGGGCGAGAGACGGACGGACGGAGGGGGTGCACGGACGCAAGTAGACACAAAAACTAATAGTAATAATAAGTGAGAGACACAGTCAGCTTTTTATGGACCTAACCTGAGCCCGCAAGCTTTTTTTTGTATTGATGATGGCGGATTTTGTTACACCGCGACACAGCGCGGTGATGGAGCGGCTGCGGCGAAGAATCGAGCTCTTCCGGCAGCATCACCACAGCCGCGAGAGACGCTACGACGCCGCTGCGCTGGAGAGTTTGGAGCTGGAGAGGCAACAGACCCTCGCCCTGCATCAACGCTGCCTACAAGCCAAGGCCAAGAGATCCAACAAGCATCGGCAGCCCCCGGCCAGCGCCGGGGATCAGGCCGCACAGAGGGCGCCCGGGGGCGCAGGAGGAGGAGGTGGCGGTGGCGGTGTCGGAGCGACGAGCGCGGAGCTCGGCGACGGCAGCGGAGGAGTCGCCGAGCAGACCCGAAACAGCACTCTCATTGCAGTGAGTATGACACCACCACTACTTGTACACTTATCTTCTATGGGCCAAAACTACTACTACTACAACCATCACTTATATCATTAATGTGACTACTACGAGTACTGTTATCACTTAAACTGCTTTAACTACTACTACAACAATTGCCTCCAGTATAACTACAACTCATATTACGACTATTAAAACTGAGTAAACCGCAATGCCTGGAGAGTGAAACAAACGCGTGAATGCTAAACGTTGAGTCAGACCTACTCTAATATCGCAGATGCCAGTTTAAGCAGCACAAGTTTACATTGGTAAAACTTCACTCCTCTGAGATTTCAAAGTACCAGTGAGGCCATGAGTTTGAAGCCGGAAGAGGCGTAGGAGTTGCCACCGTTGTACAAATTCCAAACACACACACGTCAAAATAGCAGCCTAAAAACCAGGGCGATATGGCACAATAGATGTTTTTATTCAATACTATGACTCATATAATATGATTGCACATCACAACATTGTTACAGGACTCTTTCCCTGTGCCTTTTATGCATAAAGTTGAAGTCAGGTGAGATGGCTCTTCTCCTGTTATAAAATTCTTCTTTGTGAATATATTAATTGTATTGCAAGCTACAGACAAGATCACAGGGCTACAATGTGCAGAATAACATCCATATAGCCTAGATAAATTGACAATTAGTTTGAGTCATATCTCCAGGACCAACTGTTCAGGGTGCATCTTAATGAGACTCCAGTCATGAATAATTCAGACCAGGGGCCAGTTTGTTACAATGGTTCGGAACCCGGCTAAATTTGCCGTTACAAGTGCTTGGCGCAACTGAAGCTTGCTCGTCAATCGGAAATCTCTTCTCGATCATACCATGGTCAACAGGCTTGCTTTCGGTGTCTGAAGATTCTGATTTGGTGGAGACCTATGCATCCATCACACAGTTGTCGGGGACTCCTAGATCTGCAGATGTACACTGAAAACATATAGAGAGGTAGAAGAGAAGATAAAAATCAAGATCGAGACAGCTAGATATCTGCAATTATAGATGGCAATGGAGGTGGAAGAGCAGACAAAATAAAAAGTGAGCAGTTCAAGCTTAGCATTCCACCCAAGCGCCATCATGAATATTTGGCATTTTTGTGCCAGAGTGAGGAGCAAGCATTAGCAGGAAGCATCCTTTACTCATTGAGTCTTTTGCTCGTCATGTTGGAAGCATTATTCTAATCAATTGTTTTCCTGATGAATCAGATTGAAAAAAAAAAACGCTGTCTTTTTTATATCTTTCTTCAAAACATGACATGCTATTAAATGGGCAGTGCCGAAAATGTATATATCTTTAAAGTTATCGTAATAGATGGCTGGTGACTATGTGCTAATTTCACAATTTCAAATACTTTAATTTGTAATACTGTAATACTAATTTGTAAATACTCTTTCATTTGAGCCTAAACTCCCATTTGGAGTGACAATAAGTGCCTCAAAGCGTTTTTGGAAGAATCGTTCAGTCTTCTTGTTGTCAAGTGACTTGAGGTCACTCAAGTTTGGGCGCGCAAGTCGACGCAAAAACAATCGGCCAATGGATGCTTGTTATCTTGAAAAACATCAAAGTCCCATCACCCTGATCTCAAGGCATCACTGGATTGACACGTTACTTGGTTTTCGTCTTCCCCTAGATTTACACACACAATGACATACTGGAGCTACGCAGCTCTAAATAGATCCAGATTGATTGATAGATCCAGATGAATTGAGATCGGAACTATAGAATCGAGCCATATGGAAAGATGGAGCCAGACCCAGAGGTCGGCTATAGATAGTAAATTAAACAAATAGATTGACCCAATCTACATCTCTAGATGCAGATGCTAGAGCCATCCAAGTATTTGGATCCAGATAGGAGCGGTACGTGTAGCCTTCAGCTGCAGTTTAACGTGCCATTGTGATAGACAAGCGTCGACACTGGGACGTTGTTGCCCCTTTCTTCAGGTCATCTCCGTGGCAACCAGGGGGGGTGGAGTCATACCAGAATTTCAAGTTCTGGAACTTCAATTGCACACTTGTTCAGCTCACTTTGACTCACCAAAAGCGCTCACACACACTCGCTTGTTACTGGCCCACTTGTCACATGACTTGATGGTGACAGCTAAAGAGGGAAGATTGTTCCTCCTTTGTCACATGTATAAAATCAGTGGAGGGCAAACGTTAATTTTTTCTTTTTGAAGCGGATAGATGGGCCTGATAATTTGTGGATTAAATTAGGAAAAAAATGCTCAAATGCAAGCTGTGTTATTTGATGACATTATTTCTAATGAATGTTGTCACAATTAACTAGCCAATTACTTTACAAAGAAACAACGATTGGCTACTTTCCACACAGACATTTGTATCTGCGATTGTTGTCTTCCAGCAACATATTCTCATGGAGATGTGGTCGCTTTAGCCTGAAAATTGAAAAGAATTGCAGTTTTATGTATTACTGCAATCAACTTGAGCACAGTGCTGCTTGAGGTTAGCAGCAACACAACTTCAAATTGGTGTTTTTAAGTAAATTATCTCTGAACAAATTCAATCTTTGTCACAGTGTGACACCATCTCTGATGATCATGAGGATTAGTGTAGTCATCAATGGAGTAATTGAGAGAACAATCGATTTTAATAAGGCTCCTTTGTGACAGCCCAACTTAATAGTAACTACTCAGATTCCTCGAGTCTAGGTATTTTGATTCATTTCAGTTGGGGAAATTCGTTTGATTGGAAGTCCTTCATGTGTTCATGTCATTTGTGATTTGCTTTGCAGCTACAGGAGACGGTGAAGAGGAAGTTGGAGAGCGCCAATTCGCCTCTTGGCCGAGAGCAGGTTAACGGCTTTTCAGACGGCTACCCGCACAGCAAGAAGGCCTGCATGGATACCTCCGCCAAGGCCAACGGCTCCCCTATGGACTCCAAGCTGGGCCTGGGCGATGCGCTGGCCTCCAACGGCACCCATGTGCCCGCCGTTGAGTTGGCCGCGGATGGCGCCAAGGAGGCGGCGGCCGACTTCCACCGCAAGGAGATGAAGCAGGAGCCCGACGACATCCTGCCCATCATGCCGCCGTCGGCTGGAGGAAACAACAACAACAACCTGTTCCCGGACCTCAATTTAGATGAGCAGGAGTGGTCAGACCTCATGGAGGAGCTCAACTGTACCGTGCCCTACGAGGACATCCAGGACATCCTCAACGACGGCTTTGAGGACCGCAAAGACCCTCTGGAGATGACGCCCAACCCGGGAGGCGGAGGGGTGGCAGGCGGCCAGTCCTCCCAGAGTCTCCTTCCTCTGGATTTGGGAAGCGTGAAAGCAGAGTTCTCCCCGTCCGCCTTCGAGCAGGACTCGCGCACCGGGTCCCCCCACGTCCGCTCGGCGTCTTCCGGGCCTCCCCCTCCTCCTCACCCCACCAGCTCCCCAGTGGCCACTTCGTCCGCCTCCTCTCCGGCCGCGCCACCGCCCAGGCAGCACCCGCCGCCCCCTAACCACCTACTCGCCAAAGACCTGTCCCCCGCGCAGCAGCTTCAGCAGCTCGCCGCTCAACAGCAGCGGGCGCAGCATCTCCACAGCCAGCTGCAGCACAAACAGACGCCGCCCGCCGGAGCCAAGTTCCACAGCCAGGGGGGGCCCCATGCGCACCCCCCGCCCTGGACACAGATGGCCGCACCCTCGCAGAGCCCGCTAGGTGCGGCTTTCAGCGTGGATAAGCCGGCCACCTCCTCCTTGTACACGCAGGACTTCAATTCCGGTGCGCAGAAGCAGCGCCTCATGTCCGGCCAGCCTCCCAAGGGCTCGCCCAAGGCGGGGGTCAACAGCTACATGTCGGGGGCCCCCAGCCACCCCAGCTTGATGGGCCACCCGGCTCAGGGGCCACCTCTCAACCACGCGCCCGCATCGGGGGCCCAGGCGGCCATGTTGAGCTACAACAACACCAAGCCTCTGTCCCACTTTGAAGCTGGCCCCGGTCCGCCCCGACCCCCTAACGGCCAGAACCAGAACAAGGCCGCCCTCCTAAGCCTGCTTAGACAACAGCAGCAGCAGCAGCAGCAAATGAAGCAGAAGAACAACATGAACTTCCGTCAACATCTAACACACTCGCAGGTAACGCTCACACACAGTCAGACATGCATTTGGAATTTCCGACTTCAACTCATTAAATATATAATCATTTACTTTTGTGGTACAACAATTAATCACTTAAGTATCAAATAATCAACAATCCAATTAATCAACGAATAATTTGATCATTTTTTAGCGACCCTGTTGAACTTTATATAGTACAAATCCTGGAAATTTCAGCCTCTTAACAGGAAATCCAATTTGTGTCATCCTCCATGGAAGCAGACTAATAATTGTCTTGTTTTTTGTTTTTTTTTCCAAAATAAGACACTGGCAAACATGTTTTCGTTTTTAGTACATTAGTCAACATTTTTACATTTTTTTTTTTTTTTTTTTTTTTTAAACCTTCACTCCAACTAGTCGTCAGGGTTAAAAAATGAGGCAAATTAATTTCTAATGTATCACATAACTGCTTACTTATACTGTAGGAGCTCATGGCTAATATTAGCCCAGTAGGTGATTGGGCAAGAGTTTGTCCTGCAGGTGGTGCTAGACACCAGTTCCAGCAAGCTGCTTGAACATGTATAAAAAAAAATACATCTTTCATTAGATAATGAAAACGTCATTTCTTTAGGTACATGTTAAATACCACAATAATATCGATCTCGCTGAAGTCAATATTGTATATCGCGTGTTTTTCTTATATCAGGCAACCAGAACCAAATACCCGTTTCGAGATACGGAATTGACAGCGAGACCATCTTACCGAGTCTTTATTGCTTCAGTGCTCTTGCATCGAGACAGCTTACAGCTTTCTTGAAATCTGATATGATAAGTTGAATTTTTAAGATGTGCCGTCCACTTTTACAGACTGTCTCATCTTACATGAAACAAAGTGAAATGTAGTAAGTGGTAAAACCCTTGATTTGTTTACATTATTGTTGTAATCTGCGTTATGATTTGTCCCCTAATTAAATTGCATTTGCTATTTTGACATAAAAAAATAAGTTTGTTTCCCAAAAGCTTACAGCCCTAGCAGCAACAAACCATTTTTATATTAATCGCTTAATCTATCGATTTTGTCAATAAATCCGATTTTAAAAAATTAATTAATTAATTAAATTAAACATTTGAATATCAATTTAATTTACTTCTTTAGTTCGGAATATGTCAGAAAATAGGCAAGAATGCTGATCGTTGTTTTTTAAAGTCAAGAAAAATGTTTTATTTTGATTGAACGCAAGTCTGCTTTCATGAAGGACGACAAAGTGGATAGTGTTTACGGTTGGGGACTTGAAATTCTGATTACTTTTAAAAATTGAAATTGAGAAGTTTAAATGATTTATCTATTCTCTTCGAACTCTTAATTGTTGCACCTTTATTTGGCTTTGTGTCATCATTAAACATTAGCAAATAAGCAATAATCTGTTGATTAAAAAAAATAATTGTAAAAGTAAGATTTTGCATTAAACTTAATTGCAGAATAAATGTTCATCCGATTAATGGATTCTAATAGTATTGGATCGCTGCGGCCGTACTTCTTTTGTCCTTGTGTGGACGTCACGCTCTAACTGTGTCTTCTTGTAGCAGGACCAGAACTCGTACCCGGCTCCTCCACACGGCCCTAGTCCCGCCGGCACCCTGACATCCGCTCCGGGCAGCGGCGGAATGACGGCGCCGCACGTGCCCAACACCATGGCAGGTAACCACGGCAACGCGGCTTACCTCGGCAGCCAGGCGGCGGCGGCGGCCCTCAAACAGCAACAGCAGCAAAAGCTCCTGGAGCAGCAGAAGCAACAGTACCTGCAGAGACAGCAGATGATGGCAGAACAGGTCACTTTCCACTACATTACTAACAAAGTGGCTCGTTCAGAAACTTTCAATGATTTCACTTGCGACCAATGTCATAGTTGACAAAAACCAACCGAATACAATCAAAATATCAAATCATCAAACAAGAGTGTTCTTTAAAAAAAAAAACATGACTAACTACAACTACATTATACGCTACAAAAAAAATAAAAGTCAAACTTTGACGGTTAATATGTGATGTGAGACTTATTAAGACCCGCATGCAACCTCTGGCCGCACGCTTGACAGTGACCAATCTGGTTTTGGTGTTGCACCATGCAGGAAAAACAACGTCAACAGGACCAGCAGCTCCAGAGACACCTGACCAGACCACCCCCCCAGTACCAGGACCAGCCCGGACAGACGACCAATCAGAACGCTTTCGCCCAGGCCCCCGTCAGCCAGTTTACAGGTCAGAAAATTATCACCATAAACATCGTTAATATGTGCTCAATTCAATTTGTAATTTTCAAATCCAATCCAAAAGCATTTGTTTCTACTGCACATACAATAATCCCTCATTTATCGCGGTTAAACAAAAAAGGAAAAATCACAAATTAGAGGTTGATATTTTAATTATTATTATTTTTTTAATTATTATTCAATTACGCCGTTGCGAACCTCGGACATGGTTCCCAACTTTCTAAATACCTGATACACAACAAGCAGAGCTTTCAAAATACAAAATGAAGAATGAACGATAAGGAATTTTTAAATAACTCAATCCTGACACCAAACAAAACAATAATGAAAATAAACAGATGGTCCTTGGTAAAACATTTGCCATAGTTTACCAAAAACTGTTGTATTTTTCACATTGTTAATGTGCAACTAATGAGCACAACTGTGCTACATTCTTTGGCGAGACTTCGTGGCATCTTTGAGCTCTATTCAAATAGCTCAAAAAGCACAGATATGATTAACGGCAGCGTTGCTGCACAAGTTTATATGGCTTAATACGCCAAAGACAACACAGTGAGAAAGTGGTTAGTATGTTTGCTCCACAATTTTAAGCTTTTGGGCTCGGGCCTTTCTAGTGTTCTTCACACATGCCAAAAACAAAATGTGTTTTTTCTTTTATTGGAACAGTGCGATGCAAATGAGCCAGTGCGCTTGTTTGCATAAAATCCGTCTGTTTCGTCGTTGACCTCAATGTCACTTCTCCCTTTTTTCATTTATATGCAAAGAATAAAGTGCGTGGACTTGACAGACGTCACTAAAATATTATACCCGGATGTCATGTCATCCTTGTGCCTCACACTCGACGCGTGACCAATCAACGCACTTTTAAGCCGCCTGTTACAGTAGTGGAACAATTGGATGTGCTAATGTTATTGCGTCACCAAGATTCTCATCAAGGACACTCGGACTCTGGTGCAAAAAAAAAAAAAAAAAAAATTGGATCGGCTTGTCCCTGTTAAAGATTTGCGATTTTTTTTCCCCCAAGGGCTGCCACGAATTATATATATATATTGTTATATATTTTATAATAGTGCTGCCACTAACAACTATTTTAATACTCTATCAATCTCGACAACCATTTTGAGAATAGATCACTCGTTAGGGGACCTGGTTCGACTTAACATGATCCAAAAACACTGAATTTCAGTGTGCTATTGTATAGGAAGTTGAAAACAGCCAAATAATATCTTGGAAAGCTTTCATCTTATTGATGCGACTAACGCCACTATGCTTTGTCCGCCTTCAGCTTCGTCGCAGTCGCTGGCCAGCGTGTCTTCCATGGGAGGCCCCGCCCCCTCGGGCCAGCGCATGTTCCCTCAGTCGCAAGGCATGATGGGACTCAACATGGCCTCCGGCACCATGACGGCAGGTGGCGCAGCTCCACCGCCGACGGTGAGTCAGTCGGACCTTGGGCTGGCGTCGTGCGGCGGCGGAGCTGGCGTGGACGTGCAACAGGTGCTGTACAACAACATGACCCTTCACCCCAGCAGCGGGCACGGCGGCGGGCACGGTGGCGGCCACGTAGCCCAGCAGCGCCAGCCCCTGTACAGGCACAACCTGCTGGCCCAGCAGCACCTCAACAAACAGCCCAACGCTGCCGCCATGTTGAAACAGCAGCAGCAGCGGCAGCAGCAGCAAATGGCCGCTGCCCGCATGCCCGCCAACATGCAGGCCGCCCAGAACGCCGTATGGCAGCAGCCAACGCCAAACGCTAGCTCTGGTCTTCCCCCCAACGCTTTCGCCAACGCCACAAACGCCTTCCACATGCAGCAGCAGCAGCAGCCTCGCATCCCAAAGATGCCCGCTGGAGCCTTTAACGCCAACCCCACCGGGCGGCCCGTGGCGGGCATGATGCAGAGCGCCCAACAGCGGGCACCACCCAACTCACAAGGCCTGGGCCCGCCCCAGACTCAACAGCAAGCCGCTCAGAACCACCCGACCAATCAGAACGTCCTCCCCGACCTGGTGGCATTTGGGGGGGCGGCCAGCGGCGGGCGGCAGGGCCTGGCATGTAACCAAGGTTACCAGGTCAGCAGGACGGCCAATCAGCAGCAGCTCTCCTTCGGCTACAACGCCGCCGCCGGGAGCTTCGCCGCCGAGAGCGACCTGGTGGAGTCGCTGCTCAAGGGGCAGAGCGCACACGAGTGGATGGCTGACCTCGACGAGCTGCTCGCCTCGCATCAGTAGACGCCAACACGCTTCCGCTGGCACTGTCTGGCAGCGACCCGACTGCGTCTCGTGTTGCGCCGCGGGTATCTCGAGCAGGATGGCAAGACAGGTCGTATGGTGTTTGGGTGTTACCATGTCACGCATATCACGTGGCATCACATGATATGAAATATTACATGTAGTGTCACGCGGCATGTTCCGTGACACGTCAGGCGACATCAATGACACATCGTACATGTGCCCCTGAGCGGTGTTACGTGATGTCGCACGATACATGTCGCATGATGTCAGGTGTGACAACTGACAATCATGTGACGTCTGTCATCATGTGGTGCATTTTGTGACACCACCTGGGGCTTGTTATGCAACACGTCACACCTGACATTCATGACGTTACATGATGTCAAATGTTACATAGCGCGTCACATCACACATCCCAACGGTGTCACATGACACGCTTGTGAGATGTTCAGATGAGTCATGTTGATACCACCTGGGATATATGTTGTGCAATGTGTCAAATGTGACAATCGTCACATGGCACCTGACAAATAATGTGACATCTTACATAGTGACATCACATGACACCACTTGTTACATGACATGTTGCATGACACCTCGCTCCATGAGGTGTCACCTGACGTTATGATCGCAGATTTTCGTCTTGAGCCTTCCTGTGTTGGGTTCTATAGCGACGCCGACTTCCTGAAACGCACCGATTGGTCGATGGACGGATCGTTGAGACTGGAAGGCGTTGCCATTGGACGACTGGCGCAGCTTATGTGCTGCCTCGTTCACGTGTAAATGTTTCTAAATCTATTTTTTGTATGTAATGTCGCGATCTGGACATAGATGTTATTTTTATATATGGCAGACCATTTTTGTAAGTATTTTCTACTTTTGATATGTTTGTGTGAAACAAGAAGATTATGTCTTGTAAATATACTTCTACTCCACAAACACTTCCGTGTGTGCGCGTGTGTTTGTGCGTATGCATGAGTGTGAAGATTAATCGCGTTATTTGCATGCGTTGCCAATCATTTGCCATCAGTGCTTGTGGCCCCGCCCACTCGAGGCCCCCCTATTGTCGGGACTGGTCGCTGGGCCGCACACTGAAGCGGACGCCATGGATGAGCAGCAGCATCACCTTGTCGGCCTGGCTGCCGTCACTATCGCCGCTGTCCTGGAGCAAGGTGGGCGGGGGGGCCATTTGGGGAGGGGGCGCTGTCTGTCATTCTAGTGAGGGCATCGTTGTGTAATTTAATTGGTGTAAAATTGCGTGTTTGTGTGAATGGAAGCTTTATTTGTGTGTAATTGTTTTGTGTTTGTGTAAAATGGAATTTTGTGTGTGTGATGGTTATTCATGTGTGACACAGAACCATCACACACTGTTTAACTGTTGTGTGTTAGTGTCATTTGTGTGCCTTTTTTAGTGTGTGTTGTCGTTTTGTGGGACGTGTGTTGATTGAGTTTCCTGATTTATTTGTCTTTGGCCTTTGTGCGTGTGCAAATTTTCCTTAATATTATGTGATGGTTAATTGTCTGTGTGTGCAACGTGTCTGTGTAATTGTGTTATTTGTATCAGTGGCAGTTGAGTTCATATTGTGCAGTGGTGGGCCGTCAAGGCCTTCTCTGCTGGCCTAAGAATCACAAAATCATGGTCATATTTTTCACATTGATGTCATATCATATCCTATTGTTGTAATTTTAGGTGAGTTTGTATCCAGGATGGCTGCCAGGATGGCCGAGTGGTCTAAGGCGCCGCGTTCAGGACCCAGTCTCCCCAGGAGGCCTGGGTTCGAATCTCGAATTTCCCCATTGTGGGACTAATAAAGGGAATATTATTATTATTATTATTATTAAGATAGCTTGTGTTGCCAGGCAGATTTCATTCATCTATTTGTGAGGCCTTGAGACGCAGTCGTGCGGGCATCTGTTCTGAGTGGGTGAAGGGGTCTCTTATAGTTGATAAACAGTTGTGATAGCCAATCAGATCACGAGTTGATGACCGTTAGGCCTTCTTACTGGCCTCGGGTTGAAGGTGTTGAACGCGTGTTGTGATTGGATACTCATTTGTGATTCAAAAATCTAATATATATTCTTGCCTTTTTAAATGACAATGGCCGAAAAAGGGAAAAGTGTGGATTTAATTGCAGATAGACTTTCGAGGCCATTTTCAAGACGGACCTTTCAAGAGAAGCTAGGTCGTAGTGCATAAGTGTCTTTCTGTATATTATTTCTTCGGCCTTGGTGTCATAAATGATGGTAATATGAAGGGTTTTTATTCAAGGTCGGCTAAGTAGAACATCACTAAAGGCCTTGGTATCAAATGCACGGCCCACCACTGATACTGTGCGTGTGATGGTCATCCGCGTATATGTGCACGCGCAGCGTACTTCTCCCTGCAGGTGATCAGCGCCCGGAGGAAGTTTGGCGTGGCCCCCCCGTGCACTAGTGGACCCGCCCACTTTGAGAGGGTCTTCAGGGCTCAGTAAGTGCATGATAACGTCAGTGTCCAAAACATGAGACGCCTGATTGCGACCTTCGCTTCTAATTGTGATAAACTCGCAGAGTGAATTGCTCAGAATATTTCCCCCTCTTCATCGCCATCTTGTGGACATCCGGGGTTTTCTTCAGCCAAGGTGAGGTCACCGCAAACCTCCAAGAGACGCGCTGCTTGCGGGGACGTGCGTGTTGAAACGCGTTTGTTTGTGCGTGGCCTCCAGGTGCGTCCTGTGTGTGCGGCGTGGCATACGTGTTGGCACGTCTGCGTTACTTTCAAGGTTATGCCGAGTCGCCGCAGCAACGGTCAGTTGGCACGCCATCATTATGATGACACCTTTATGAAACGCAGTGGCGCTTTGAGATATGAGCAACCTGGCTGAGAAGTTTTTCAAGAAACAACTTATGTTACGGTGCTAGTGAGCTCAACTCACTTGACAACGAGCGGCAATTTGTAAAAATATATAACCCTTAAAAAAAAAAACTTCAAACTGTTTTGGCCACTCCCATTTGATGTTTACTCTAAAACTAAGCAGAAAACAAAGCAAATGACAACTGGATTGTAAGCGCCCTCACACGTAGCCTCCACTAGCTGAATGCTATTAAATCCATTGCCACATGGGCTAATAATTACCATTTTTAACACCAACCGTGCAGACAGACAATAATGGCACATATTTCGAACGTCATTTGTGTTCATATCGAAGCGGAAATATACTTTGAGATATGGGTGATTTGAGTTGCGAGTGTGGTCGCGGAAGAAATTCACCTCATATGTCAAGGCGCCCCTGCACTTTGTATGGCTTGACATTGGTGACGTCATGACGTTGTTTGCATGTGTCAGCTTGCGTGCGCTCTACGTAAGCGCGGGCTTCCTCTGGCTGCTCATCGGCTTTTCCTGCGTTGGTGTCTTGGCGTCCTTCTGCAGACTTACTGCCGCCTCCCTCCTCAACTCGGCCACCTGACCTAGCGGTCTTCGCCTCAACGTCAGCGATTAATAAAATGCAACTTGCTCAACTTTCAGGACTTTATAGTTTTTTGCATCAAGCATTTTCAATCAGTTTTTCATGTGAACAATTTGCACAGTTTGAACATTAACTCTGCACTGAAATGTCGACGCGCATCAAAACTCTTCAAATAATGCTTTAATTCAATTTTGTACTTGGAATTCTGGGGGGGAAAAGTACCTTTATAAAGTAGTGCTTCTAAAGTGCTTTAACTTCAACTACAGCAATATTGTCCTTTTTATGAGTTGCAAAATCCAGCATGACATCTTAACTCAAGTAGTGAAACAACTTGACGGGGCAACTTGTCACATGTTCACACTCTCTATTTAATTGTTCAGAGCCGCACTGACGCAAAATATGAAAATGACTTAAATTCAAAACGTACACCTGAGACTGGTCTTTCATCTGTTACACATTTTGTTTATATGCGATGTGTTGATTCCAGGAAAAATCTCAAACTGTAAAAAGTGTGAGTCGAATCGACTCCAGCTGAATCGAAACAACTCAAATTGCTCCATTTAAAAAGTGTTCCTAACTCGAATCGTATCGCACCTCATGTATCGAGAATCGTAAGGAAGCGCCTTTTGTTGAGAGCTTCACATCTCTTCTATGAGATTTGCTCCCCTCTGTTTGAAATAATCCTCACGTGACCAGCAGGCGGCGCTGTGCTTCTTCACCCCATTCAGGGCAAAGGGCCCGACCTTCTCCCTTTGTGCTGAAGTTAGAGAAGGCCTACTGATGCCACTTTGTTGGTTGTGCAGATTCTCCCACGGACTCAAGTGCGCCACTTTGGCACCATGATGAAATGTAGGCATCTTGAAACGAGGGCATCCCCTGACAAATCTGCACACGTGCACATTCCCCCCCATGCAGAGAAGTTGACTTTCACGCGAATGGGGGAATAAGCCCCAATTTGCATGAAAGTATTTGAAGACTTCACCGTCATCAGACCTGACGCCAAGCAAACCTTCTTTCGTGAGTGCGACGAAACTACTTTTTTTTCTTATTTTGATGCAATTGTGACCTCGGTTGGTTTAAACAGGCAACCGTTGTTCTACTGCACTCAAATCCACTCATCAAGAAGTCCAACAAAGATGACTTGATGTTGTTTGCTTTGTCCTCGTGGTGCTCATCGCATGTGCACTTTTGGTTGGTTGTGATCAATATTGACGTGTTTTCTCTCGCGCACGCCAACTCCCGTTTGGAATGTGTCACACGTCTCTATTTGGAGCAGCAGTTGTTGTTCTGGGAAGCGTGACAAAGTTTCCATGCAGGGACAACAGCTGCTTGCCTGCTTGCTTTCTCGGCCAACCACTGACGTCCAATTAAGTATAATCACATTTTTTTGGAGAAAGATGCGTCTTCAAAATAATTGAAATAACGGCCTGCAGCCACTGCAGACTTTTAGGGTCATCTCGTTTTTTGATTGATTGATTGATTGATATATGTACTCTTGTTTCTCCATGTCTGGCAAAGCGGAGTCGAAGGGGGCAAAATAAAAAGAAAATTCTAATTAGACATAAACAACAAAACCCTAATGTACACAAAATAGAACATGCAAATAATGCCCGGGACTATCCCGAGGCAACAGCTGCTGCGAGGCATCCACAGCCCCTGTCAATAATCTTTTTATGGGCGGGCATGAATTTAGACAACACACATGCAATTGAGTTCCTTTATTTCGCTTCTTTTACAAACCACACTCAAGCTGGATTTAGTGGTAATGCCATTGGAGGGAGCCTCAAGATGTTGTTGCAGTGCACCAGAGGGATCTGTTATCGCAAGTGTCATGGATGTGGCAACCGTTTTGCATTACACACAATACAATACACAATTATACATACAAACATATATACACAATTACAGTAATTACACGATAGCATACAGACAAAATTGATGGCTTGATTTCTGAGCTAGCATTGAATTTGCAAAAGTTTCAGAACAAATGTAATAAGTAGGGATGTCAAAATTAAAGCATTAACTCAGAGAATATTTTTTTTAACTCAGTTAAATATTTTAACTCAGTTTGATTTATTTAAAAAATAATATGCATACTTTGCGAAGCCAAATTCATATACTGTACCATATTGTTTACGTTATCTTTGGGCAACACATACAACTTACACGACTTTTATGAAGTTGTTCATATCTTCACCATTATGTACTTTTGTCTTATACATTATGCATCAAGTTTATTTCTGTGGGCCGCCTTCATTTGCAAAAATCAATAATGATTACCTTACTACTAACTATATACTTTATAAATCATCAATCGCGTTTTGAAAATGATCCAAATAATTATGGAACTATTTTAAATAGTGGGAAAAATTAATATCATTCCACTTTCGTGCCGAATTTCATAATTTGTATTCACACGAGTGGTGCTTTCAGTTAAATAAGACAAGCTCGGAATTGTTGTATGAATTAAAAAAGGTTTTGTGGTTATTACGGTAACTTTGAAGCGCTGAAAAATGGCTCGCTATGCGCATGCGCGGACCTCGACCGATGCCTTCACTGACGCTATCAATTTTTTTAACTGTCCTTTCTTCTATGTCCCTTCTTCTACTCACCCTGTATCGAATTTGAATTCAATAGCAACATTTAAAGAGCAGTCAGGATTCCGATTTCACATTTTCAAGCGTTTAGTTCCACACAAACATTCACTTATCAAAATTCTCGAAGTTTGTATATTTAACACAGCAACAAAGTGTAGTAAACAAATAAAAGGAAGACAAGTAGGCACAATTTGTCTCCATAGATTGGAACATTTGCAATGCCGTGTGTTTCTTTGACTTTGTTTCCAACGCCGAGCGTCAACTCGCTACGAGGAAGCCAAAGCTCTCCGCCCGCGGTGTCTTTGAACGCTTCACCACATCAAACCGGGCGGCGGTGCGTTCATGAACTTTGTTGAGGCTCGTCCAAAGTTTTCGGCGGTCACAAGGCGGAGGCGGTGGAGGACGACGGAATAGCGAAGCCCCCGAAACACGCCGTCGAGGCCGAGCGACGACGAGGACGATACGAGGCGAGGCAGCTTCAGCAGGCATGGGCTGCGGCCACAGTAAGGTGAGCCCCGCTGCCGACCGGGGACCGAGGCCCCCCGGGCAACGTGTTCCACAACCGCCCAGACTTCCACTAAAATTCAAAACTCGAAAATGTTAACGGCAACGTGCACTTGCCGACGAGAAAGTCAAGCAAACAACGACCCGGTGGAGAGCACAAACGCGGCCGAAGTGAAACTTTTGTAAGCGCACATCTGTTTTCAATCTGGTCGACATTCTACACGCAAAATCATTTAGCGACACAATGACGTCACCCCTCGTAACTCGTTGATTTAAGCGGGCTCCTTTTACACGTTTACGCACATTTGGAGCGAGGTTTATGATTGAACTGCAACAAGTTGAGATCACAAAAACGTATAAAATTTGAGTTGTTTTTTTAACTTTAAATAAAATGACACAAGCTCCTCCCACGGGTATGACGTCATAGCACGCCTGCTTTGGTCATGACAAGTAGAAAACGTCCAGACAAACGTTTTAGGTTGCACTGTGAAGTGACGTCACAGTCACGTGTCCAATCTGTGGCTTTCAAAAGTAAAATATTTAAGGTGACTTTTTCAAAGTCAAATGTTGTGCCTGAAATTCTCATTTTTTGTTGTATTAAGGTCAAGTCAAGTCAAGTCAATTTTATTTGTATAGCCCTTAATCACAGACAGTCTCAAAGGGCTTTACATAGCCACAATCGACATCCCCGATCTTAACCCCCAGGAGGGCAAGGAAAAACTCACAAAACCTCATTAGGGGAAAAGTGAGAAACCTTGAGAAGGGACCACAGATGGGGGAATCCCCCTTCCAGGATGACCAGGCTGCAATGGATGCCAACTGGGCAACATTTGACACATACAATGATGCTATGCAATAATAGATGAGATAATATAAGAGTCAATTGAATGAAGTGCTGCAGGAACATGACTTCAGTGGAGTGGGTCCTCATCCAGGGCCGTAATATCCATGGCAGCATATCCGAAGATGAGCCTTCGATCTTGTACCGGTCAGTTGGTGTAAATTCAGTACAGCCACTTCCAAGTGAATCGCCATCACCTAATTCGGGGAATTGGGAACAGAAAAGAAAGAACAGAAATAGCAAACAGGCCAACAAGTAGTTCAATGAAGTGCTGAAATATAAGGAAATCAGAAAAGGCGCTGCATGAAGACGACTTCGGCAGAGCAGGTCCCTTCCCGGTTCGTCAATGCCGTAATCTTCAAAGCATGTCCCCATCACCTAATTCCCAAGCAGGGGAAGGAGGGGGCAGAAAAGAGAAGAAGCGGCAGTAAACAGGCCAACAAATAATTAAATTAGATGCTAAAGTATATAAATAAATTGATCAAATGTCGCGCTGCAGGAAGACGACATCACTGGAACAGGTGCATGCCCAGTTGGTCAATGCCTTAAACTTCCTAGTGGGTCACCGTCACCTAATCCCCCAGCCGGGGGAAAAGGGGGCAGAAAAGAAAACAAAAGAAAAAAAAAAGCGGCAGTAAACAGGCCAACAAATATTTCAGCTAAATGCACAAGAGTATAAATGCGTCTTTAATAGTGTTTTGAACATTTCTACTGAGGTGGCGCCTCTAATATCTGAGGGTAGTGCATTCCAAAGCATTGGTGCCCGAATAGAGAACGCTCTAGAACCTGCGGACTTCTTTTTGGCTCGCGGGATCACTAAAAGACCAGCATTTTGTGAGCGAAGGTTTCGGGACGGAACATATGGTACCACGAGGTCAACGAGATAAGAAGGTGCTAAGCCGTGCAATATCTTAAAAGTAAGTAGCAGAACTTTAAAATCACATCTCAAGTGGACCGGAAGCCAATGCAAATTGGCTAATATCGGGGTAATATGATCAAACTTTCTCGTCTTAGTTAAGAGTCTAGCTGCTGCATTTTGAACTAACTGCAGACTTTTAATACTCGACATGGAGAGACCCGAGAGCAAAGCGTTACAATAGTCGAGGCGAGACGTAACAAACGCATGGATTAAGATTTCCGCGTCACACGTTGATAGAATTGGGCGAATTTTAGCAATGTTACGCAGATGAAAAAACGCAGTTCGAGTAATATTTTTAATGTGCATTTGAAATGACATAGTTGCGTCAAATATAACACCGAGATTTTTTGTTGAATCCTTTTGGATAATATTACATTTATCGATATTCAGAGTGGTGTCTTTGAGAAGGTACCGATGACGCGCTGGTCCAATGATGAGCATCTCGGTTTTATCTGAGTTAAGACGCAAAAAATTGAAAGACATCCATTGTTTAATTTCGGCAAGGCACGCCTCTAATTTATAGCAGTCGCGCGGATTCGTTATATCCAACGGCATGTATAATTGCGTATCATCAGCATAACAGTGAAAACTAATGTTATATTTCCGTATAATATCACCAGGGACCAAAAATTAAGTAATATTATCCATTTTCCGTGCCGCTTCACCCTCATGGGTCGCGGGCTTGGTGGAGCCTATCCCAGCTTTCTTCGGGCTGTAGGCGGGGTACACCCTGACCCGGTTGCCAGCCAATCGAAGGGCACACAAAGACGAACAACCACTCGTGCTCACGATCACAGCTTGGGACAAGTGTTCTGTTAACCTACTATGCATGTCTTTGGAATGTGGGAGGAAACTGGAGTACCCGGAAAAAACCCACGCAGGCACGAGGAGAACATGCAAACTCAGCACAGGAAGGCTAGAGCACCAAACCCTGCACCTCTGAACTGTGAGGCGGACATGCTAACCAGTCGAAGTTATTTTATTCATGATAGATTTTTTATTTTTTATTAATCATCCGATTCATTTGTTATCGGCCGAAAAAAAAAACAAATCCGTATCCGTTGACACCTGGGAGCTTTTTGAAATGATGCCCCAACAAAACAAAACGTCTCCTTAATACATCAGATGCGAACACGCCAAGACGTCGCCTACAGACCACATCTCAAAATTGTTGTTGACTTCCTGTCGCCCGCGTCGACTCAGATGCTTCCGCTTCCCGTTTCCCTCATCAAAGCGGCGCGAGAGTCTCTTACGTAAGCGTCAAAGCCGCGTAGTAAATCTTTTGCAGTCGCTCAGAATAGAAAGTGACGCGCAGTCAGCACTAAAATGTTTTCATCTCTTTAATTGGTTTAGTAGCTTTAATTGGTTTAGCGGTGCGGACGTGCTCAGGCTGTCTAATGTGACCCGATCGACATGCTAGCATGACAACTAGCAATTAGCATGGATCTATGATGCTCATGTGGCCTTGAAATAAAACTTCAGCTGCCACCCAATAAAAATCTGATGTCTGTGTTTTTCCACTGAGTTAATAGAAAAGGCAAATTCTGTTTTATTTATTTATTTTTTTTAATTTTGTAATGTTGGCCGTATCAACTGTCTTTTGCTGGATATTTTGGTGACTGTTACTTGGTTTCTTTGTTGTTGATGTTGCAGAAGAAAACTAAGAAAGACGACAAAGTTAACAGCCGACGAAATGAAGGTCAGTTCTTGCTTGTGGCAGTCTTTGTCTTTGTCTTTGTGAATGTGTGTGTATGCTTTTTGTGTCTCTGTGTGCATGCGCACTTGTGTGTGTGCGTGTGTCTGTTTGTGTTTATGCGACTGCAAGTTTGTATGCGTCGTCAGTTTAGTGCGCGCGTCTTGTGTGTATATCGATGTGTCTGGTAACCTTTCTGCATGTTTTACTGTGTGTATGTTTGTCTGCATTTGTGCGTGTGTGTGTGTTTTGTTGTCTGTTTAGTGTGTGTACCTATGTGTGTGGATCTGTGTGCGTTGAGTGATGTGCATTTGGACGTGTTTGTGTTTGTATGACTGTGTTTATGTCTGCATATTTTCAGGCGCATAGCAAAATTGTACATTTTTGTAAGACGAAAATAATTTTTTTATATATCTTTTTTATTCGGTCTTTTTTCCTTTATTTATTTTTGTTACAATATCAATTAAAAAAATACCATTGTGTGTTTTTTTTTTTTTCTCGTTTTCCCAAAATATTTAAAAATGACTTAGGTAATGATGCTATGTGGCCGACGATATTTGTATGCGCATGTGCTGCTATGTTTGTGTGCACGCCGGTGGCGGAAGCGATGTCATCTTTGCGGTCGCTGCCATGTGACTCTCTCAGGTAAGCGTGCACGTTCCGAGCGACGCAGTGGCGGTGTGGCGAAAGCTAATGCGGCGTTGGAGAAGCATCTGGAGCGCTTGGAGTGGCAGCTAAAGATCCTGAAGGGGGTGCTCTCGGCCAACGGCGGTGCAGAGCGGGCGGAGCTTCTTAAGGAGCATGCCGACGAGGAAGTGTGCACGCTGGTGCTCGCCATCCTGGACAAGGTGGGCTCGGCTTGACGCACACACGTACACCTGGCGCTCAGTGGCTAACGTGGCGTGCGTTGTGTGCTTTCCTGTTTGTTAGGTCAAGACGGAGACGTGCGCTCAGCTCAACGCCGTTCATCAACAACAACGACAACAAACTGCACAACAACACCAGCAACACATTTACGGTAGTTACTCTCCGTTACTCCGTTTCCATTTGTTGGTTTGATCTTTCGAACATATGGGGCCTTAACGTTCAAGAAGTTATCAAACTTTTTCATCATTCGCAGCTATTTGCAATTAATCACCGTCCGGTTCCAAAAACATTGTTTTCCGAACTTTTTTTAAATATATATTTTAATATTTGATTAAAACTGAATCGAATCGTTTAATTTCTAAATGCGTTATCGAATCGTCTTTTGCCGGAAAGAGATATCTTTGCATGAAATGCCTTTTTTACACTACTCATTCAAACGCGCGTCAAAAAGTAATTCCATCAACCCCTCTCGAACTGAGTCATACCAAATCAAATCGAACCGAAATCGAGTTGAATCGAATTGCTCCACTTTCAAATGGATCTGTCCTTAAATCATTTTGCGCTGCTCGTATCGAAAACCGTGTCGAATCGTCTTTTGTGGGGCGATGCGCACCCCTACTAATTTTCGTACAATTTCATTTGTATGCTTTTATTGCATGTGCCTGACCAACTTCCGTCGATGCGCCTTTGACTCGTTCCAACAATTCTTTCTGGCCCTTTCAAGCTTTGTATTGGTCAGGTTTGTGTGCATGTACGTCATTGGCATGTTGTCATCCACAGAGGTCGAGCGAGCTCATGAGGAGGTCAAAGTTCAGCTGACGGAGAAATTTCAAAGCAGCGAGAACCTGTTGAAGGTAACCATAGCAACCATTTGACGCTCGTCGTCCGCATCACGCTGCATGTCATCAGCCTGCTTTTCTGTGCGTTGGTACGTGGAGGCGGAGGTGAGCGAGTTGAAGGCGGAGCTTGAGCGTTACAATGAGCTAAAGAGGCGTGTCCAGGAATCCACCTTCAAGAAAGATCTACTCAGGAACATTCAGGTACGCGTTTGTGCGTGCGTGTCTCCATGGCAACCAGCTGCCGCATCTACCTCACCAATGATCATGAAACACGGCAGGCGCACGGCAGTCCAGGTGCATTCTGGGAGTCGGAGCAGGAGTCTCTGCTGTTCGTTATCGAGATGAAGAGCGAACGCCTCAGGGAACAAAACGGGAAGTTGCAACACATGGAGCAACTGGTAAGGCCGCGCCTGGGCAAACGCTGTATGTCCGACGTACTCGTTCGTACCGCAAAGTAGTAGTTGTAGTAGTCTGTGGACCATCAACTAACCTAGTGCTTAATGTAGCGATACTTTGTTGATATCACTATCCAGACACTTAGTAAATGTTGATATCAGCAAACCACGGCAGCACTTTTTACACCAGTAGAGAGGAAATCGGCTTTCAAAGGGCGACTTTGGGGGTGCGGGTGTGTGTTATTGCGGTGAAATGGCGGTCGTCAAGTCATATCAGCGTAGATGATGTCAGCGTTGACCGATTTGCTGTGTTTCAGGCGGAGGAGAAGTTGTGCGCAGAGGATCACTTGGTGCAGACGTTGCAGCAAAACGAAGACTTGCGAGTTCGTCTGGACAAAAGTCAAAGCGTCCTGCAGTAAGTACGCGCGGCATCGACAGACCGCAAGACCTTTTAAAAAAAAAAATTTTATTGTTTATTTTTTGGATTTCTGGAATTTTATTTCCAAAAAATATGACATTTTCAAAATACACTTTTTAGAAAATAACACTTAAAGAATTTAACACATTTTTCTGAAAATGTACAACTTCTAGAAAATATCTGTTGAAAATGTGCTGTTTGAGAAAAAAAATATTTTTTTAACCTAATTTAACAGACTTTGGGGGAAAAATATCCTCTTCCACAAATAGGACTTTTAAATGTTTTTTCTCCAAAAATATTGTACTTCTTGGTTAAAAAATATGTCTTTTTACAATTTTACTTTTCAAGATTATACAACTTTTTCAAAAATTGAAATGCTTTCTCAAAAAAAAAAAATCTCGAAAATATGAAAGGCTTGAAAAAAAAAAGATCACTTATGGAAATCTAAATCTTACCCAGAAAATATAAAACTCACAAATTTACACATTTAAAAAAACTAAAACCTTTTCCTTAAAAATAAGATTTTCTTTAATGTAAGACTTGGCAGAAAATATGTTTTTTAGAAAATATAGGATGTTCGAAATTTAATCATTAACTTGCGGGTAACATGTTAAGTTTTCTTTTGAGATGGTTTGAAGCATGTGCTAAGTGTTTATTTTGATGTTGCTGCGGTTCAGGCACACGAGTCTTGAGCGTGAGGAGGCACGTGCGGCGTTGGAGCGTCAGCGTTTGTTCAATGAGACATTGACGCGGGAGAAAGAGCAGCTGCTCTTCAAACTCAATCACAGGGACGCGTGCCCAACCCTCAACATGACTGCCACTGCCGTCGCACCGTCCTGATCGGACCCCACGGACATTGGCCACGCCTCTAACAGGCAGTCCGATAACACCTTTTCTTTTCTTCGTTACGTTTAATTTCACGAGTGCAACAGACGCTCTTATTTTTATTTCCACAGGATGTCACAACCGATTCAAAACTTCAGGAGTGCCTGGTGCTAACATATTAGCATTACTTACAACGCTGGTGTTAGCATTTCCCTGTGTTAAAATGCTAAATGTGAATGTGTCATGTTAGCGTGTAGCTTCTTCTAATTAAAAACACGTTTGTCATGTTAGCGTGTCCTTATGTGCAAATGCTACTTGTTGACATGTTACGTTAGCATGTTCCCATGTAACCTTTTATCTTGATGAGTTTTTAGCGTTATCATCGCCTCATGTTCAAATGCTACATGTTGACCTATCATGTTAGCATGTAGCTTCTTCTAGTTAAGAGATTGTTGGCTCAGCATGTCCTTTTCTTCAATTGCTACATGTTGACATAATGTATGTTAGCATGCGGCTCGCAGTTAAAATTTGTCACGTTCTCGAATTCACACTGTAAAATGCTAAATGACAGCATCACATTTTAGCACGGAGCTTCGTCTCGGAATGAGTTTGTAGTGTTAGCCTGTCATGTCCAAATGTTACATGTTGACGTGCCACGTTAGCATATTAGCATGTCCTTTTGCTAGTTAAGAATAAGTTTATAGTGTAAACATGTTTTTATGTTCAAATGCTACATGTTGATGTGTCACGTTAGCATATTAGCATACAGCTTCAGTTGAAGCTTGTTACACTACTGTTTTTTTTTGTTTTAAAGAATTTTCTGTAAATATTTTTTGTTAATTTCTTTCAGGTGTTTTATTTGCCAACGATGCAATTTGTTGTGAGAATAAGAATTTTTGTCATGCACTCGCACTTTTTTATAGATTCGTTTTAACCTTTTTTTTCTACATTTCTGTGGACTGGACTGTCATTTTTGTTTCTCTTCAAATGTGAGTTTTCACTCACGTTTTTGGCGCCATGACTCAATAAAAAAAAAAACTCAAGCAAATGATGGCAATCTAGCAAAAACAGTATATTGTCTGACAGATTTTAGTCTAAAACGTTGTGGATTTGTGATGGATTATTTAACTGTACTGTATTTCGAGACAAATGGTTCTATTTTAAAGGACAACATTCAAGAACATTTTATTTAGTGGAAAGTTGAATGTTAAAAAAAAATCTCTCAGGAAAATAAGTTGTAGTCTATAGCTCAAATAAAAAAGGCGGGGGTTGAATATTTCTAGATTTTGTGGGGGGGGATATTAAATAATTACAGTGTTTTCTAGAGAAGGATATTTCGGGGTGGGGTGGGTAAATCTTACAGAAAGTTCAGCACGAAAAGTTATATTCTTAAAAGTTCTTAAGTTTTATTTTTGTATATTTAGTTTTTTAGAAAGTTTGTAATGGAGGACGAACTGGCAAAATGGGGCAAAGTCTGGTGCCAGGTCACATGACACAAACCGCTTCAAAATAAATAGTATTTTAGAATTAGCATAAACCCAACCATGTGCTGCCATGTAATTGACTGGGTGAAGTGAAAAAACCTACCTAAATTTGTTTGTCATGTAAATCCGGTTGATTGACGATTCGGTGTTGGCAAAAGGACTATTGTGTTATGTCGTCGACTAATAAAGTTCATGAATCAAAGTAGAAGACCAAAAAAGCCATCAGGTGCCCAGTTTAGAAAAAAACGAAGGTATTGTACGCTATTTATTAGCCTCTTGCTCAGCAATAGAAGATGTCTGTTCTTGGTATTTGGCTTTGCTGAACTAGCAACTATTAGAATTGAGGCACTATGTCATGCAACTAATTTCACCCATCGGAAACCTAGTCTAGTTTGTGTTTGCAACACAACAAGTGCAAGTCCAGATACGCTCGATGCTAAATCAAATAACTTCTAACATACACTGACATGGCTTTTTAAGCTAAATTTTACTGACAGAATTGAACTTCTTTGTAGAGGACCAAGTGAGGTACCTGCAGACTTGTCATGAAATTGGAGCAAAAAAAAAAACGTTTTATATTTTAAATTGTGAACTTTTGAATTAATTTTTAAATTTTAAATTAAGTCAATGTAGGGGGGGCGCTAAATATAATCTTGCACGGGTGCCACGTAGGCTAGGGCCGGCCCTGAGCAAAGAACAACACGCGACACACGCGCACGCACACACGCGCGGACAATTGACGCATTCACGCGCACACACACTGGCAGGAAGTCTACTTCCTGTTGTTGACTAATGAGAGGGCGTGGCCTGGCCTTGGCACTTCTCTTGATTGACAGCCACGATGTGAAAACACGCTTGGCCTGGGGCACAAATGCTAATCGCTAATGTCGCTAATGAAGATGAAGTGGTTCACACGGGGCTCCATTGGGAGGGGGTCCACTTAGCGCAGTGTAGTTTTGTTTGTGTTTTTTATTTTTTTTTTTTACAGGGGGCAAAAGTTCTATGGGGCCAAGTTCAGAAACTTAAAATTAAAATTTTAAATTAAAGCCAAAAAAAATAACATACTGGTTTCAAAAATATTAATCTTTGATAACTGTCATAAGGGATTTGAAATGTCTTTGTTGTTTGATTTTTCCTCATCAAATCTACCTTCTTTTGTATTTCCAATCATCACAATAAAGAAGCATTAGCATCGTTTGGGATCAATCTGAATAATAACTATCACTCACTCGTTTGAATACTAACGCTTGCAATCCTCATTTTTTTATTCTTTTTTTTTTTTTTTTTTTTGCACGCCAAATTGCTCCTCGTTGTTTTGGGATGCCGAGTCCGAAAATTATGTACTGAGTTTCTTTGAATTGTCTCTATTTTTATGAGATGTCAATATTGACAATTAATTGATTGATAATTGAACTGATTTGACAGTTTACGAAATGTATGTAAAGACATCACCCGTCCATCCATTTTCCGAAGCTCTTAAAAACGTAGAAAGTTTCTTGGGACCCAAATGTTAATTAATAAAAATTGTTACGCTAATGTTCCTGAATGTTATCAACATGGAAATCACAATTATGAACTGTTGTCGTGTACAACCATTGTTGTTTTAATAATAAGTCAGTCCCAGTGTTATTTGTTGTTTTAAAGAAGTATTGCAAAATGTATTTTGTAATCAGTCATAATATTCATGCATTCAAATTTTTAACATTAATTTTGCCCTATTGTTTATGGAGCAAATACAACTTGCTCCAATACACCCAGACGCATATGTGTGTTCTATCTTTTTATAAATGTCTTCACATACTAACAAACATGAGTGAAATTAAAAAAAAATGATGACGGATGAAAATGAAAATTAGCAACGCGTCACTAAATAAATTTTCAAAATTAACGATGTGACGGGAGTTTCATTTGATTATTGTTGCGCTTTTATTGACATTGATAATAAATGTCATTTAAGCAAAACTTTAATTAAATAAACATGATTATATTATTTATTTTTAGAAATGATTATTTTTCAAACATTAGTTTAATTATTTCCATTTAAAATTGTATTCAACATGGACAGTATTAGTGCGTATGTGTCTGTGAGGCCTATATGCATTTTTTGAATGCTAAGTAGCACTTTCATTCTCATCCAATCTGAATATTTTTGTGTTTTTTATTTTTTAGAGCGCTTAAAACAACCAGTCACTTGTCAAATATATTTGCAGACGAGTCAGCCTCGTCCCCATCGTCTTGTGCGCATGCGTGACGCGCGCGGCGCACCTCCGCCAAGGAGGGTGACGCTCTGGCAGGTGTGGTGCGCGTCTCACACGCACGCACGCTGGCTCCGCGGAGGTGAGAAGTTTCTTTGCTGGGCTCGGGTGGGAGCTTGGGGGTCTATTTCGTGCTCTGAGTTCATTCCCTCCACTCGCTCGTCACTTTGGCGACTTGACGCACGCCAGGACCGGGAAGCGGAACGCGCACGGAGGGGCGCGCGCACAGGTGTCCGAAGGAGCGGGATGGTTCCGCTGTGAGGTTCGGGTGTTGGGGACTCAGGGGTCCGCTAGGCCGCCATGTTGCAGCCGCAGCAGCTCGGAGGTGTCAAGAAGTGTTTCTCCATCGAGGCGCTGGTCGGAAAGCAGCAGCAGCGACAGCGGCCCGTTCGCGTCCAAGCCATCCGGGCCGCCTTCGAGGAGCCCATCCGGCCCACCGCGCTTCGCTTTCCGGAGGCCCTGCACCCTCTCCACGGCGGCCCGGGCGGCGGCGTCCGGACCTCTTACCCGTCCGCGGGACCCAATTTGGGACTACACGTGTTCGGCAGACATCATCCTGGACTTGGGGTTAGCCTGCTGTATCCCCCGTCCGCCGCCGCGGGCCCCCCATCCTCGTGGATCTTCCACAACCATCACCGATACGTGCACACGCTTGCAGGTAAGCCAGCAAAGCCACTATAGTTACTTTCAAGACCCAAAATACAAGACGTGCAGTCACACGAAGTCTTGAGACAAAACACTAATTGGACCGTCAAAAAGACCATCAAATGACAAAAATGATGAAATTATTCAGCACGAAAAAGCAAATTAATGAAATGCACAGCATAACAAAAGTCCATAATTTCACTTGAACGTCGCTTGCACGTGTTAAAAAGGTGTCGTCAAAAATCGTGTTCTTTTTCTTGGTTGAATGATTCATTGTCGTTCTCGTCATCGCTGTTCGTTTTTTTAATGCCCTCAAAACAAGCTCAATATGATGATAACAATTTTACATTTCTAAAAGAAGAAATGTTGAGAACAAACAACCCCCCCAATTAAACATTAAAAATTCGACTATAAAAACCTGATCACATTTTTCAGACAATAAAAATGATGATGAATGTTATTAGAAAATGCAATGCATTCGTTCGTAAAAAAAAAAAAGCAAAAGACTAAAATATGCATGATTGCAAATCAGATTTTGACATTCTCGAGAGCAAAAGTTAAGTTCACTCGCGTGCATTATTTTCTTTTATTGATATTAAAAAATGCAAATATGAAAAACTGACTATATGTACATAGTTTTCATAAAATGTCTGTTGTGAGACTTAAAGACGTTTTTTTTTCATTATAAAATTCACCTCAAATTATTTAAAAATCATCAATTTCATACATGTATTATTCATTTTACGGCTGGACTTAAAATACTTTCGATAAATAATATTTCATTCCTACCGAATATGAAAACGTTTGTTGATCATTTAGAAAATCGGGTGGATTTATTTGCATCAAATGCCCAAAAAAAAAAACGGCATTTCGAGTTTAAGTGCCGATTGTTTTTTTTTTTTCAAATTGAATTGATAGTTTGTCGCTGGTATTTTTGTATGGTTTGCATTGACTGCTCTTGCTTTCTATCCATTTTTTTTGTGATGATTTCATCAGAATTTGATTAACAAATTTGTGTGATGACGTCATCGATTGTTGATGATAATAATATCATACGAAACGCGATGTGAACACAAATGGATGACATAATTCTCAGATTTAGGATGGCAGGGGCCTCAAGGCCTGAAAGGAGAGCCTGGCTGCAGCACCCTCACTAAAAAGGCCTCTTCGTGTGTGTGTGTGTGTGTGGGGGGGGGGGGGGGGTGTTCGTACCTGCAGTTGGAGGTTGTGCGTGTGCTTGCGTGTTTATTTTGCTGTGAGTTTTTTTTTGCGTGTGTATACCTGGAGCTGGAGGTCGTGTTTATTTGTGTGCCAATTAGTTTAGGTTTATATACGTGTACTTACGTGTTTTCATGCGTGTACCTGCAAGTGGAAAATGGTTTTATTTGTTTGTGTACTTCCGTTTTGTTCGTGTGTTTGTCTGCTTGTAATTTTGAGTTTGTATGTTTTTTGTGTTATTTACCGCGATTGCATTTGTGTGAGTGCGTTTGAGTTTTTCTGTGTGCTTTTTTTGCGTGTCTACGCATGCTTGTTTGTGCCTGCAGTTAATGCGTGTATTTTTTGAGTATGTTTCTTCGTATGTGTTTGTGTTATTTTTTGTTGTCTTGTGTTTGTTTGAGTTCGTGTGCTTTTTTGTCTGTGTGTGTGTGTGCTTGTATGTGCTTACCTGCTGGTGGAGGTTGTGGGTATTTGTGTGCGTGTGTTTATTTCTACGTGTGTGTTTTTCTGCTTGTGTGTGTCTGTGTTTTGTTTGTCTGTCTGCTTTTGTGTGTGTAGGTGTGTGCGTGTGTACTTGCAAGAGGTTCACGTGTGATTATGTTAAGGTTGTATTTGTTTGTGTGGGTTATATGTGAGTGTGTTATTTTTGGTGATTGTTTGTTGTGTGTGATCAATTTTGTTTGTGTGTCTGTTTGCGTTTGTAGATTTGTACGTGTACCTGTCATTGGAGCTTGTGTGTTTGTGTGCCTGTTTTGTGTGTCCTTGTATTAGTAATAAAATTTGCCTTGACTTGAGTGAAATACTATGTGTGCGTGTGTGTGTGTGTGCACACATGTAGTTTAGTGTTGTTCTAACAAGAAAATGGAAGTAGTTTTAGTCAGTCACCCATCTGGTTAGCATGATTAACATGTTAGCGCCATCGTGTGCAAACCAGCGTGTGCCATGTGGACATTGGTGGCTAATATGCAAATGAGCATGTGGTGCAAATATGCTAATGAGCCTCATCAGGTGTGTAACGAGCGCACTAACAAGTCCCGACTTGTTTCCTGTGCCAAAGGGATGCCTGCTTAGCATCATCCGCATCCTCATTCTCATCAGCGCCATCTGCTGCACCCCCCCCCCCCCTCGTCCCGCCCCCGCCCACCACTAACTTTATCACTTCCTGTCTTTGTGTGTGCATGTATTTTATAGACCCTTGTATGGAAATATATGTGTGCCGTCACATTCCAAACTTGAATCACTATCACTGAATGTGATCGCCATCAAAATATTAAATGTTGACTTTACAGCTTGCAAATTGCCACATTCAGCTAACAAAAGTCACTTCCGGCTCGCCAGGCCAGCCAGACCGAAGCAGTCGAGGCCGCAGCAGCCGATGCCAGCCAATCATGTTTAATGCCCTCGGTTGGTTCGTGTTGATTGCTCTGGCCTGGCGTCTTCAAGTGGCCCGGATGCGACATTTTGGCGGCACATTTGGAGCTGAATGTTTAATTTGACGCCAAATGTTGACTTTCTGAAGATAAAAAGTCAACATTTTGCTCATTCATTTCAGTGTTGGAACTTCCGATTCCGAATCTGACGGCATAGATATACTTCTATCCTTCCACCATGACCTTAGTCGATGAAGGCGGCGCCATTGCAAAAAACAAGCCTTCAAGGATTTGAACTTTCTTGACTGCAGTTTGAGCACGAGACGCCAGTTGAAAAGACGATGTTGCAAAGTAACAACAGCGACTTTATTTATGTCCTCGTTCCCAATTCCTCAATCAAGACAAAGTGTGATTATGCGCAACGATCCAAGTCGACGAAATCAAACTCTCAGAATCGTGGCTCGCAAATGAGTCAACGATTCGGTTTGCCGTTGATCTTTAAGCGTTTGCTTTGCATGTGAATACGACTCGGCCGCCGCCGCCGCCGCCGCCGCTTGGCGCTCGGCGTCATTGTTCCCGTCTTTGTCCTGGCGGCCGGCGAGTCAACCGACATCTTTGCGTGCGGCGTGTCAGCCGCCGATCTTTTCAGACTGACCATTTACACTTTTGTTTTTATGTAAACGATCGAAAACGCAGGACTACACCGCAAGCACGCCGTTGGCCGACGTTTAACCGCCGTGCACATGCTTCAAACAAATCAGATCCACTGTTTTACTTTTGCTACTTTATCTCGAATCCTCTTACAACGTGGACTCCCAACCATAAAATCAAAACCACGACAAGAAATAAGAGAAAATGGCTTTGATTGGATTAGCATCGCTAACGTGCTAAACACTCCTCTGAGCTTCATTTCCTGTAGGGTTGGCACTAGTTTGCAAGATTGGTTCTAGTTCGTGTGTTGGGTCTTGTTGGCCCAAAGGTTCAGGGTTGGTTTTCGGGCGTAAAATTGGATCTCGTTTGTACGTTTAGTATTTGAGACCATTAGCATGCTAAGGTGCTAATCCCTGCCGTGAGCGTCACTTCCTGTTAGCATCCCACTTCCTGTTTGTGACTTCCTGTATCCTGTGTTCAGGTGATGACGGCCACGCGGAGAACCTTCTGCTGCACGGCGCTTTCTCCCGAAAACCCAAACGTATCCGGACGGCGTTTTCTCCCTCACAGCTTCTGCGTCTGGAGCGCGCGTTCGACAAAAACCACTACGTCGTCGGTGCGGAGAGGAAACAGCTGGCCTCCGCTCTCTGCCTCACTGAGACACAGGTGAGCAAACGGGATCGCTGCAAGTGGTCCAAGGGTCTCGGGTTATTTTCTAGGGAAGATCGTGTCCAAGTTTCAAGAATGTTAAGCGAGTCAAGAGTCTAGAATGATTTGTTGGTTCTAATATGTAAACATTTCTAGAATTTAAGGTTGTTCCAACTGTAAGATGCAAGGTGTCAAAGATCCTAGAACGTACTACTAATGTGAAATGTGTCGACGGTCTGGAATGTAAGGTTGGGTCCAGGTTGTAAGGCAGGGGTCTTCAATCCTGTCCCTCGAGGGCCGCAGTCCTGCTGTTTTTCATCTCTCCCTGCTCTAACATTCTTGATTCCAATGATCAGGGTCATTATTTGGCTTCTGCAGACCATGCTGATTATCTGATCATTTGAATCTGGTGTGCTGCAGCAGCGAGAGAACAGGTAAGGCACTGAAGCCTCGAGGAACAGGATTGATCACCCCTGTTGTAAGGAACAAATGGTTTCGGATGCAAAGCTATTCTAATGTGACGAGAGTGAAAAGTTCTAAAATTTAAGATTGGTTCTACTACGTACCAAAGGACTGGAAGTAAGATCGAGTCGAGGTTGTGAGGCAGGTGTCTTCAATCCTGTTCCTCGAGGGCTGGTGTCCCGCCTGTTTTCCATCTCTCCCTGCTGCAACACACCTGAACGATCGTTATCGAGCATCTGCAGCCCTTGCTGATTATCTGATCGTTTGAATCAGCTGTTTTGCAGCGGGAAAGATGGAAAACAGGCAGGACACCGGCCCTCGAGGAACAGGATTGAGGACCCCTATTCTAAGGTATCAAATTTAGGATTTAAGGTTGGTTCTGGATTGTAAGGTTCATTCTAGTGTGGCAGGCGTCAAATGTCTGGAAAGAAAGGTTCCAGAGTGGAACTTGTGCAAGGTCGTAGAATATGTCCGAGAAAGGAATGTGATTGGTTGTAGAGTGACGGGGAGTCTTGGTTCTAAGTTAGGCGGCAACACTTTTCCTGTTGCATCTCATTCCCGTTGTGCCAGCATGTCGTGATTGACACGTCAAAGCATTCAGTGAAATCTCGTCACCCTCGTCTCTGTATTTTTGTGAGTAGCCATGTTGGCTTGTCCTGACACCTGCGCGTGTGTGTGTTTAGGTGAAGGTGTGGTTCCAGAACCGCAGAACCAAACACAAGCGTCAAAAATTGGAGGAGGAATCCCCCGAGGCCGAACACAAGCGCTCCAAAGCCAGCCAGCACGTCAGCAGATGGCGAGCCGCCACGCAGCAGAGCCCCGCGGAACGCGTCGACGCCATCGACGATCTCTGAGCTGACGCGTCAAACGCTGCCTGGAACCGCCGTGAGGACGCCGTTCACGTTTGTCGAGCACTTGGACTAAGATGAAGGAGAACGAATAGTCTTGATTTTCAACGTTAGCCTCTTAGCATCACACGGGGTGTCAACAATCACTAATAGCATCAATTTGGATTCTCACTCGTGATGTGATGTCACTTCCTGCCTAGCTGCCATACCATTGGCTGAGGAACTTGCTGTGTGGGTGGGGTTATGTAAATGAGCCAAACTGTGACATCCCAATCTGGTCAAACTGAGGACTACTCACCTAAAGGCGTGATTTAATTAATCGTCACACAAGTCCAGAGTGACTTGTTACATTCCAGGCACTCTCGGGATGGGATGCAAAATATTCCAAACTCGCTTTTGCATAATGCATCGCTTTTAAAAAAAGATAAAAATGTATTAATAACGTGAGAAAAGCAAACGTCGTCTGTTGTGAGCAGACGGGCACCAGCCTGGAGGACGTCTGGGGCCAAGACCAGCACACTGCCGGGCTTCCATCAATATTCAATTCAACTGAAATCTTGAAAACTCAAGAAGCCTGACGATGGTGATGAGTTTGGCGGCTTTTTTCCCAAAAGTCATCTGACCCAAATAAGTACATACGTAGCCGGAAATGTTTCATATTGCTCTTCATCATCGTCGTCTTCCTCTTGCTGTCTCGTTCGTGGAGGTCATGTGACGATATCGTCAAGCACTACTTTTATTCCCGTGAGAATTCTTTAAAGTGGGTTCCTCTGGGAAAGGGGGCGGGGCCAAACAGAGGGAACAGTTTGTATTCCTGTGTGCGTGTTTAAAAATAAAATAAAAATCAATCAAATGACGCTTTCTGCACCTTGGATTTTTTTTTTCGCCCCAAGAATCCGTTTTAGAAGTAGAATCAAATGTGGCATGTTGATTGTGTTGCCACGGAAACAAACAAGGACTTCCACAGATGGCAGAGAAGGGGAGCAGCAGTTATAAAGTCAAACTTAAAAAAATCATTTCTCTTTTTTTATACGACATCTTAATGACTCTGCAATTTTCCTTGATTGACAGCTCGTGTCCCGCCCACTCTTGTGCCCCCACGTCAAGTACGCGACTACAAGTACATACATGTACATTGTGTAAATACGGTATGAAAATTAAAAACCATATCCATGGAATTAAAGTACTGGAGTGTAAAAGAATAGTTCCAAGTAAATGAAGTACTTGAAGCACATAAAATATTTGAATGTATTTCGTTTCATACACGTCACCTAAACACCTGTATGTACAAACATGCAACTAAAGTAATTGAAATAATTACATGTACCAGGGAACAGACACTGTCAGATGACTTCCCGTTGTCACGTCGACCAAAAACAGACGAGCTCTCAAAATGTCGACTTGGCCTTGGAAAGGATTGGTGTCAAAGAAGCTTCAAAGGTGTAAATGACTTAACACCTCGTAATGACATTATAATTACATGCTAATTACACTCAAGCAACAAGAAATAAGAGTGAACGCATCACTTGCATTCATTCTCTTTTATATATATATATATATATATATATATATAAATATATATATATATATATATATATATATATATATATATATATATATATATTGTGTGTGTGTGTGAGGGATGCTAATCAGTTTAGAAAGAAAATAATGGGGTGTGAGAACATTTGAAGCCCGTTAGGTTAATTAACACTGAAGCCACACTATTTGTATTCAAATGAGGTGGCCTTCACTCGTTAGCGCATGTTGCTGCTTCCACCGTTAGCTGCATATGAACGGACATGAATATTCACTCGTGCTCTTGATGTAAACGGCTTTGAGGTCGTAGGTGTCGTTGATGCTCATGGTGATGACGTTAAACTTGTTAGCGTTGCAGATGTCGCTATTGATGTTGCCGATGTCATTGTTTTTTGTCGTTGTTAAAGTTGTTCATCTTGCTTGTCATTGATGTTGGCGTCTTTGATGTTGTTCCCGTTCATGTGGTTGATACTGTTCATGTTTTCCCTGTTGTCAGTGTCTTTAATTATTTTGTTTATCGTGTGTCATTGATGTTGTTGTCAATGCCATTGATGTCGTAAATGTTGACATTTATGGAATTGATTTAAGATTGGTGGGTTTGGGATTTTTTCGGAAATGAAGTTAATGTCATTGATGTTGTTTATTTGGCTAATGTTCCGTTTTTAAACTTGTCGGCAACTTCGTTCGTGTCAACGTTATTTGCGCTTAGATCTTTGACGTTGATCTTTTTCTGAATATTTTCAGCGTTTTTTGGTGCATGTCAAAAACAGTGTGGGTATCACGCACTGAGTCTTGTTAAGGTTGAAATTAGCTTTGATTAGACATTTGATTGACAGCGGCCGTTGCCGAACTAATTACAGACGAAAGGATGAAATCTAGCGACAATCACGATCACAGACTTCGTTAATGAATGAACGTCAACGCACCTGAGGACCTCGCTCAGCTTTCAACACGTTCAAAAACTAAACGGAAAGTTCGGCCTCGGCCTCTTTAGCCCCGCCCCTGCATGCAAATGATTGATGAAATTTGCCTCAATGTCACGCCGTTGCGCAAAAGATGGCCGCCTCCCATTCAAAAAGGGCCTTCGCTGTGAAGACAACACACATTACTCAAATGTGCGCGCGTGTTTGTTGCGATTACTCAAATGCGCAGGTTGGCTCCGTTTGCTGTCCGTCGTCAACGGCAACAGCAACATAAACAAAACTTTGAATGGACGCTTGTAGTCATAACCCGGTGAAGTGTTGTCCTCAAAACTGCGTTGTCAAGTTGATGTTCATGATTGCCGTATTCATCACGGCGACCTACCAAAATACACTTCTTGGATAATGTGAGCTTTACAATATGTTATGTAATATTTTCGCCGTATGATATCATAATCCTGCACCCTATAGTGATAAGTTCGAATGATCCTGTAAAGATGATAGTTGGTGTATTTGGCGAAACTATAGATTTTTTTTTTTTTGGGGCTTTCCAAATTGGCTTCTTCACAGACACTTTTTCTTTGCCGCCTCGTCGTCTGACTGCTGGCTGGCGGAGTGCGAAAGGATAATGATGCGAATTATGCTTTTAATGATGCGTTAATTAGAGTCGTGCAGCGCTGAAAGATGACGCGTGAAACAGTCGTGCACGTTCGGAATAAATAACGCAACAGATTGCGCTGCATATGCTTCACATTACAACTTTACAACGGCGCTGGCAACAACACGCAACACTCTCACAACTATTATTAGCAGACTCTTCAGAAACCTGAAATCACACAACACAAAAGCAAACAAATTTCGAGGCGGGAATGTGTTGTGTGGTGGTTGTCTTCCGCGTGACATCGTAAATGTGGTAAAACTCGTAAATGTTTTGCTAGTGTTCAGATCACCAAAGAAGGCCTTGCTGGCCTTGACAGCTCACCAAAACTTGACAGGAAGGCAATAATGCACATGAAAGTTGGACTAAAATTTGAGCCTTTTAGACGTTTAGCTAATTATAAATTTATCTGTTTGGCTATTTTACCATTTAGCCGTTTAGCCAATTAGCCTGTTAGCTGTTTAGCCTTTGATGATTTATCCATTTAGGTGAGTGTCCATTTTAGCCATTTATAGTTTTAGCCGATTAGTCAGTTAGCCATTTAATTATTTAACCCTTCACCTATTTAGCTATTTGGCTATTTAGCCATTTGGCTAGTTAGCCATTTATCAGTTTAGCCATTTGACTATTTAGCCATTTGGCCATTAAACCATTTAGCTTTTTAACAAATTAGCTCTTTGACCATTTAGCTATTTCGCCTCTGACCATTCATTCATTTAGCTGTTTAACCATTTAGCATTTTAGCTACTAAGTTATTTAGCCGTTTGGCTATTCAGCAGTTGATCAGATCCCCATTTAGCTACCCTTTGGCTGTTTAACTATTTAGCTGTTTAACTCTTTAGCAATTTGGCTGTTCTGCTATTTAGCCATTTAGCTGCTCTTTTGATGTAAAACTTAACTTGTGTGCGTGTGAGAAAGCATGTGATGTGTTTGTGGTCAGATCCGTAAAAAGGAGCTTCATTTCTTCACTCAAACCGACGGCGTCAAGCTGCAGATGGCCACCTGGACCGCCTCCCGCTGTAGCGCCTCCCGCCCGTCATTGTCGACAAGCGGCTCCATACAGAACACGTTTGACCTTTGAACCTCCAGCTGCTGTACCAGTGTGGCGTCCATGGACAGACAGCCAAAAGGACAGACGGATGAAGGGACAGATGGACAAACGAACAACGACACAAACTGCTCATGCCTTATCTTGCTACTTAAAGATAGTGATTCTGCATAAGGAAAGTTGAGGTGCCCTTTAAAACGAGGTTCTGCTTCTTGTGAAGGAAAATTCAGTTTTGTTGAAGGGAGAATGAATGAGAAGTTTGGCTATTTAGCTCTTTAACCATTTGGCCTTTTAACCATTCGGCCTCATCAGCTCTTTAGCGATTTAGCACTTTAGCCATTTTGCCGTTGACCCTTTTAGCCATTTAGTTATTTAGCCCTTTAGCCATTTGGCTATTTGGCTAAACATTTATCAGTTGAGCCATTTGACTATTTTGCCCTTTGACTGTTTAACCATTTAGTTATTTTGCCGTATAGCTTTTTAGCTCTTAACCCAATTCTTAGCAATTTAACTCACAGATAAGAGCCTAAGTAGATATGACATGCCCCTTTTGAGCGAGCATTCCAACACCATACAATTAATTACTGCAAGGAAACTGAGAACTTAACTTTTCACGGGTAAAAATAGGTTTTTAACTCCCAAATGTTCTATATTGATATCACAGTTTTCTCACTGACGAAAAAGTAAATCTCACAAAAATTGCTTGCGATATTAGCAAATTCTGACTCAATTTCAATGTCACCCGTGCCAGCATTGCGGCCACGTACGCATGGCGTTAGCCTGGTTGCTACGGCACGCTGGCGTCGGCCATTTTCATACCTATGCACCATTGAGCTGTTTAACCGTTTGGCCATTTATCTGATTAGCTATTTAGCTGTTTAACAATTTAGCCATTTACTTATTGGCCATTTAGTAATTTTGCCCTTTGGACCTTTAACCACTGAGTTGTTTAGCAATTTTGGCGTTTTTCAGCCATTAGCCATTTAGCAGTGAACAAGTGACACATCTGATGGAGCCATCATGGCCACCGTCTAATGAGGCGCCATTAGCCGCTGCGATTAGCGCCAATGTCAGCGCCAGACGCAGATGGCCAATGCAACCATGCCAACATAACACCAACACACACACACACACACGCACGCTCACACATATTTTGTGGAAAAAAGAACCCAATAATTTAAGGAATAATAAGAATAATGTAATAATAATCATCATAATTGCAATCATCATCGTAATAATGACAATCATTTTTTTATGTATTTTGAAATCTTCTTGCGAATATTTTGTCTTCTTTTGTTGATAATAAACGTCATGTAGCAGTGTGAAAGCGACCATTTTCTACATTTTTATTTTTGTTGTTAGTGCGTCCAAGTTGTGTGCATGCAGACGAGAGCTCAGGTGTTGTTGACATTTATTGTTAGCTTGTTAGCCATAGCGGCATTGTTGGCGGCGCTCATTTTTGCTCACGTGACCGGGTGAGCGTTAACGAGGCTGCGTGTGCTAAACGTGTTGGCGTGTGCATCATTCTAATGAACTTTTATTACCACACGCACACACACGGTGTCGTTTCTGTGTTGTTCATCAATTTTCGTGAGTGTCATGTAATGTCCCATGATGAATCTGGCATTTTGTGTGTTGTATGATTGAGCAGTATTCTTGAGTTGTTTGAATTTTTTCGTGTCGTTAGTGTGTTGTGAGCGTGTCAGTGTTTTCAGCGAGTTAGTGTGCGTGCGCGCGCGCGCGCGTGTGTGTAAAACATGAATTCACCAAACTACATGAAAATTATTATTCAATACTTAAATAACACATACAGTGAATTACGCCGGGACACATGAAAATGTCATCATTATATTTCCTTTAAACAAAATTCCCGGAAAAAAAAAGGGCTCCCTCGCCAAAAAGTTTAGGACGCAAGAAAGCATTCGTCAACATGCTTCTGCACCTGCGTTGCGTCGTGTGTGCGGACGTGTGTGTTACAAAGTGTGAGCTTCATTATCACCCTCATAAGCCCCCATTATGAGCACCCCCACCAAAGCATCCTGAGAACATCTGAGGTGTTAACGCCAAACCAGAAGAGTGGGCGCAACTGAAGGGGGGGCGGGGGCACTTCCCATTTCCGAATATTCGCATGCAACGAACACGTGCACACACAACGGCACTTACACTCGCACACGACGTATGCACGCACGATCGCGCACACGCATTAACACGCTCGCGTGTGGGGGGGTGCGTGCGTGTGTGTGTGTGTGCATCATGGCCCCGAGGCAGTTCAGGTGTTTTTCGATGAATAAGTGAGGCTTCTCCTGCTGAGGAAGGGGGGTTGGGCGTGAGTGTAGAGTGTGTGTGTTTGGGGTGGCGGTTGTTTAGAAGAAGGCGAAGACACCAAATTTCCTGCCCGAGTGAAGGCATTACAGAGAAAGTCCGAACGACAGCCACCTCAGCGCTTTCCTGCCACCTCACTTGTCCCGCGTGCCCAAACAAGCAGCCCTCTAATAGCCGGGTCGCTGCAGGGAAAACATATGTGCCCGCGGCTGCTCACTGACTGGTCGCAGAGGCGGCGGCGGCGTTGCGAGCAATCGAGAGGCGACGACCATCTGGCCGCCTCGCAATCTTTTTTTGGCACGGGGGACAAGATGGCGACTGCTCATCTCCTCGCTGCCGCGCAAAACACCCACGCGGGTGTCCAACATGGCCGCCAAGGTGTTTGTCGCGTCATGTGACCAACATGGCCGCCTGTGCCAACACATCCACTTCAGCCACAAACTCGTTAAATGTCGACCATGTCCATCGTGGGGGTTGTTCAACCCCGGTCCTGGAGGGCCCCTATCCAGCTTGTTTTCGATGTCTCAGGGGCTCTCGAGGACCGGGGTAGGACACCATATAAGCAAGTTACGCCTATCGTCACAACATTGACGTGTGACGGCCAATGATGTCACAAGGTAGTACGTGCTTGTCCCGCTGATGGAGGGTGAGGTGGGGTTAAGAGTCTCGGTCTTCAGTAGGGGGCATTGTGGGCTTGGCGGGGGGGCCTAAGAGGCGCTTCAGTCCTGGGGGTGTTATTGTGAGTGCCTTTGAGTTGGTCCAAGGGGACAAAAGCGGGATAATCCGGTTCCCAGCGGCATGAGGTGTCTCCTCCCTCTCATGGCGTCATTAAACGCCATTAAGGCTTCACCTAACAAGGCTTCCTTTTCTGGCTCAAATGTCGCCCCCTGCTGACACTTTGAACCGGCAAAAGAGGAAACAAAGCAAAATTAAACAGTAGGCCTCATTCGCTAATGTTTTCCAGTTATCTAGTCACGCTGCATTTTGGAGGTAGTGGGATTCTACCCAACACCGATGACACAATACTGCCACATTTGAGTAGATGTATTTACGCTACCGGTATCCACCCCACTTTGGGAATGAACCCAGCTTCCATTTTGGCTTCTGGGCGTGCCGTCCTGCTATTTTGCGGATTTTCTTTTGTACAATTTTTAACAATTTTGCTCTGCCTCCTGATTATTTTGGGTGTAATTCCACTATCGGCCACTAGGTGGCACACTATTTAGTAAATCAGTAAGACGTAATTTATTAATTTCGTAAAATGCGTTGTAAATTGGAAGGAATAGCCATGAAAACCATGAAAATGTGGAATCCTTTTCAATCCTGCTTTTTACGCTTACGGAAAGCCACGGTCAAAAATCAGCACAAGTAGTGTGACGCATAAGCAACACGTGAGTCATTTGGACTTTTAGTCAGTGTGTGATGAAATCTTATGATCATTAAAGTGAGTGAGTGAGCTTGTGGCTAATTGGGATGATTACCCACAAGTGTTGTGTAATGCTCGCACTAATGCTAATGAGCATCTTTGCAGTGGTGTGTGCGTGTGTGCGTGTGTGTGTGTGTGTGCGTGAGTTGTGTAAACACCCCCTGCTGATGCCGCACTTAATTGATTCCAGCTCAGCACAATCAAAACCCCGACACTTGCTGCGAGGTGCGGATGGGGTACAAAGGGGGGCTGAGGAGGAGGAGAGGAAATGAGAGGAGGAGAACAGAAGGTTGAAAAGGAGAAGTGACGATTTGCGTTTTTGTGTGTGACCAAAGAAACAGCTTGGGAGGAGGCGACACACCAACATGCTTCACAAGCACAAAGTTTGTGTGTGACTGAATGAGGCGAAAAGGAGACAAATTAAGGAGCAATTAGACTTTGGCATGATGACCACTATGTGGCGCTATTCCAGTGTCACTTTCTACACTTATGGAATCGTTTTCATGGAATATTTAACAAGCAACACAAAGCACCCCCCACCCCCAAAAAAAAAGGAAGGCCCTCAATGAAAGAGAAAGCGACACCCAGAAATGCTGAGTCGAGTTTATACCTGAGCAGGTGTTCATGATGATGTCATCACACGAGGGTTGGCCGGGGGGCGGGGTCCGTCACTCGTCACACCTGTCCATCAAAACCTTTTTTTTGATGTTCTGATCCGACTTGTCCGACGGCATCCCGCCAGTGGCCCCTTGACAGATGGGTGTGTGCGCTCATGAGACACCCCCTTTGTCTCCAGGTGTGTGTGAGTGTGTGCCCCCCCGCCCCCCCAGGCTCTTCCTGTAGCCACATCCCCCACCTCCCCCCTCCAACTCCTCCCATCTTTCTCGGCCCCCCAGGAGGCGTGTGGGTGGGGGTCGATAAGTGTTCCCCATTGAGAACAATTAGTGCCTAAATGCCCCCCCCCATCGCTCAAATTTGTTTACTCGCCGACCGGACCAATTTGGTGCTGTGTTGCCTTCACGTGCCAAGTTAATGCTTCCTTCAGGACGTATCAGTGTGTTTCCTAAGAGTGTCAAATTAGCATCAGGTGTCATGTGGTGTTGCCTTCAGGTGCCACATTAAGCTGCTTTTAGGTATCAAATCACAAGTTGATTTAGTTTTAGTTCAGCTTTGACTAATTTTAGTGTTAGTTTTAAATATGTGGCGTGTGTGTTAAGTGGAAGATGAAAAAATGAGGCTAAGAAATTGTGTAATAAAGTAAAGTTACTAAAGTTACTCCTCCAATTTTTGTCTCTCCGACGACTGCGGTGCTTCGCAATTATTTTCTGTTACGGTTACGCCCACCTTGCAAGAAGAAGACAATTTGCGCCCCCACCCAACTACCCACTCTCAGCCGCAACTATAAATGATAGCATTTGTCGATAAAATAGTCATCGGTACACCTCGTTGCAAAACAAACCTACACTGTAGAGTCAATACTCGCTACGCGCAACTGCCAACTACTGGAATGGATGTGCAATTACACTTTATTGTAGGACTGCGGGGAAAAAAGCATGCTCCCCAGGATCACATTGATCTCACAGCGCTTCCAAATATAAATCGGTGGAAATGCTGTCATGACGTGAGACAAGTGCTGGTGATGTCCGAAGACGTTTGCAAAGAACAGAATTAAAAAAGAAATGAAACATATGGAGCAGATGGCGGCTGAATCGGGCAAACAGACGACGCTTCTTATAGACGCGGCGTATGGTGTTTTTCACGAGGGTGGACGTCAGCGTCGCTCATCTGCCGCTCATTTGTCTTACACAAGAACAAACTTCCTGTCAGCCCATGATGAACGTTCACAACTTTATGGCTCGCCAAAGCGACGACAGACAGATGGATGTAAAGTATTCAGCCGGGGAGAAGAAAACCAGGTGCCCGGACGGTGCCTGTAGGGCCCCCCTTGGACACGCCCAAAATGGCCCTGAGAGCCAATCACAAAGCGCCTCACGATCATTGAAATTATATTGTTTGTCCAATTTTCGGAAAATGTCCATGCAAATGTTCTCTTATACGGACTATTACTGCTTCGTTGGTTGGTTTACGGAGTAAGTCCAGAGTTGGCCACTAGATGGCAACGTACTAGTTTGACGATCAATGTGAAAGATGGCTGTGAAAGTATTTCAGCTGAGTCTCGTTTTGACTGAAATCCTCTGCAATCTCGCTTCTTACGCCAACAGAAAGCGACGGTTGTAAATTTAGTTTGTGTGCATCATCGGGCAGGATTTTGTCGCAGTACACCGGAGGGATCTGTGCGTTTAAGCGCCAGGATGTGGCCGTCATTTTGAAATTCGCACGTCAGCGCACATCAAAACAGACGGTGTGATTTCTGAGCAACGTATGAATTTGCAAACGTGTCGGAACAATTGCATGTTGTTATTACGATTGTTTAAATCTTTAAACAACAGTGCAATGGCTTTCATGAGAAGTTGAGCTCATTTATGCACTTATTTATATCCGCAGCGTCTGAAGAACAACACGCAAATTGTGCAACTCACAGATTTTAGGAAGCTGTTCAGATCTTAAGCGTTACGCAAAAAGCAGATTTTAGTGGGCTGTCGCCATTTGCATTGTCAATAACTTTTGGAAAATTTGCCCATACCTAGATTGCACTTATCTATGAGGCAGTATGTAGATGACACCTCTGTCGAACAGATCGATGTTTTGCAGATATAGGTGTGTGTGCGCCTCGTGTGAGTAAGACGGCCGCGGGGCTCCACTCAGCCCAAGTGTGTAATTGTGACGAATTCTCGTAAAAAGTAAACCTTTCAGCCCCGAGGCACAACGAATCAATCGGCACTCCATTTCCAGAAAGAGCCAAAAGAAATAACCAGACGGCGGGGAGGGGACAACTTGTGGAGGCGGGATGAGAGGCTAGCGATTAGCCAAACACCACACACACGAACACAAGTTATCACCTGTACTGCAACTATGACAAGAATGTCACAAGATCATAACTCACGGCAGACATTACAAGTTGACTTCTGAGTCTTTTTCTTGGTCCATGTCAGACATGACTAGTCGACTTAAAGAAGACTGAGCCACGATTAGACATCAATAGTCAAGCATAAACAAGCCTGGCCCAAAGTCAGACATTACTAGTCAACTTAGAAGATCACTGGTCTTCTATTAGAAATGACTAGTTGACTTGTCAAACACCACTAGTTGACCTTAAAGTTGACTAGTCGACTTAGAAAAGAACACGTTATAACTTGAGGAGTTTGACTTCCGCATTGGGCAAAAACCAAAGCAGTTCCTTGCAGTTCATGGCCCATGTGCGTCTTCTTTCTTTCTTTGAAATGGAAAATTTGGAATTTGGGTGAAATTTGGTCATTTGAAAAATAATTTCCAATATATTGTGGATGAGCAGAAGTTTGATTAAGTTGGGAAATGTGAAAAATGTTTGCTAAAAAAAAAGATACAAAAACCATACTTTTTTTGTTCTGTTTTTCAGCTTGGGGAGGGGAGCAGGGGCGGGGTCACACAGTCAAACACAGGCACATTAATAAAACTTGAGTCCCGAAGGACAAACCAATGCATGTCTTGCTTCCCGTCTTGGCACAAACCATATTAAGGTCCAACCAAATGGCATAACGTGTTTTGGATGATGCCCTTTAAATATGAAATCACACTTCTCGGAGTCCGTTCTTTTCTTTGCCATGAAGTGGTGACTTGCTAATAAAAAGCAGAGACGCCTTTCTCATGTGTCAAAACATATCACCGTTGACAGAGTAGCATTTAAAATACGTGCAGTGCAGAGAGATCCTGAGAGAGCGCGCGCGAGAGAGGGAAGAAGAGAAAAGAGAGAGAGAGAAATTCAAAGAGAAGCTTTAAAGAACTGGCTTTTCTGCTGTCCATGTCCACTAGTTGCCGAAGATAAAAAGCAGAAGATTTTGTTCTTCTGCAGTGTCAACATAACTCGAGAATCCGCCGTCGCTGTAGGAAATGTTTACGAGAACAGCGGCACGCAAGAAAGACACTTAATGGATTGGCGTCAGAGCTCCGTCTAGTGGTCGAACAGCAAAATGACATCATTTTGCGGAATACCGGACAGCATTTCGTGTTACGTTAGAAATTAGGAACATATTGGCATTTAAGATCAAAATGGATGACAGCAGTCTGAGGTTTATCGTGATTATTTTATTCTTCCGTGACGTCAACATTTTACAAGTAACGCAGTGACCGTCAGTGACGTTCCTCAAGCAAAACTACAGTTAAATAGGAAAAATAAAATGTTTAAATAAGTCTCTTGTATCTCTTAAACGTGACACGGCTTTGCATCAAGTCTGAGAAATCAATTTAAAAAAATGTAAAAGTAAAACTTTTGCAGTCAGAACATTCTGCTGCGGCCTGCTTGTTCAACTACGCGTCAGCGTTTGGGACTCCGTTGAGATGTGCAAACTTTTGAGACACGTTTGGGTTACGTTTCTAACTTATACAAGCATTTTTACTATTGTTGGCATTTAGTATTAGAATTCAATTAATTAACAAATACAAAATGGTTTATTTTACTATTAGGTTTTGTTTTTAGTGTTCACAATGAATCCATTTTCAAATTATCGAGTCAGATGAATTGAAAAATAAAAATACATAGGTACATTTTAATTGAATAATAGCAGGCCTTGAAGTTTTCTTTGTTTCCCAAACAAAACAGACTTTTTTTCGAGGTTGTTTTTCTTTTCTTTTTAGAAACAAATATTTGTTAAGCATGTCACAGCTCTGACAAAGGCGCAAGTGACAGCTGTCAGCAAGGTAAGAGGAAAAAACTTCAAACCTATTTCAAAGACATGAACGCTATTACGCTATGAACAAAAGCAAACCAATACAAAATTAACGCATGAAATGAAATTGGAATAAAACATTTTTTTCCATTATAATACTTTTAATTAAAAATCATTCAATAATTTAATACATTAAAAACATTTAATGTGTTTTTTTTTGCCAAATACTTATGAAATTATTTTAAAAAAAAAAATGAAATGAGTTGCCAATAATGATGACAATGTGACAAATGGAAAAAAAAGTCGTAGCAGCAGTGACATAACTGCCGCCACACAACGTTCATCGTCTACAGAGGCAGCAGAAGCAACGGGACACCTGCTGCTTGCTCCTCTTATGCTCGAGTCAAGGCAGTTTGGAATCACAATTTTTGTACTGCATAGTCACTATACACTAACAGACAGTATACTTTGTTTTTTATATCGCGTACCCTGATAGTTCCTCAAACGTCCACTAAAAACCCTTTGGTAGTGAGCCGCGAGTTAGAAATGAGTCAATGATTCCTGAATCATTTCTCCACTCCGTAATCGCTACAAAGGGATAGAAAAAAGAAAAAAGGGAATTTTGTCATGTTGGCGTCTTGGACACTTGAATTAGTGTGGCAAAAGAACTAAACCCGAATGCCCACATGTAAAAAAAAAAAAAAATGGAAATGATGGTTATATTTTAAGAGAGATGTTTTTATGTTACACTTCAACAAATTGGCCCACAACCCAAGTGGCCCCTGCATTAATAAAAAATAATGTATATTAACACAGTCTTACATTGTAATATCACCATTGAGCACAACATGACAGATTGCGCTTGCACCGAGATTCATAGTGTTCTACAATGCAAGAGGAGTAGCCCAAATAATTGTTTTGTTTAGATCAGGGGTGGGCGAACTTTTTGATTGGCGGGCCTCAATGGGTTCTAAAATTTGACAGAGGGGCCGGACCACTAGCAGATGGATGAAGTGTTTTGGTAACCTCACCTAAATACATTTAATTTTAAATGAAAGTGAACAAAAGCATTACAACAATATATATGTCTTTGGAAAATCCACAGAAATTAGAGAATAAAACATTAACAAGGTTTATTCATTTGATTTTTTTCAAGTTTGGTGGGCCAGATTAAAACGTTTAACGGGCAGCATGTGGCCCTCGGGCCGTAGTTTGCCCACGCCTGGTTCAGTTGCTGAAGGTTGGATCTTTTATACATGCATTGCGCATGACATATATTAAAATACTGTGACGTCATTAGTTTAATTAAAAGAAAAAAAAAAAGAAATTAATAATAATAAAAAAAACATGCACACATTTTGTCCATATTTAAAATAACAATTTTGTCTTACATCCGGGCAGGATTTTTTTTTTTTTTTTTTTGGAACACATGAATGGCATTTCCATTTTTTTCAAAGGGGGAAGATTCCAAGAGCAATCCAAAAAGGCCACCTCACTGTTTTCATTGCACAGAGAGAGGCATTTTTTCAAATTGTGCCTCAACTGCTTCCAGTTCAGGAACTTCGGCTTGTGTGCCTGCTTGTGTGTATGTTGGCATGTGGCTCATGTGTGTCCTACGCAAGGTTGCACCAAGGCGTCTGTTTTTGGTCACACTCCAGCCTAGCGTTGACGACGGTGCAGGGAGCGCCCCCTATAGTCAGCTCCTGGCGGGATTCCAGTTGGTAGCGCAGGTTGCTGAGGCCCCCATTTGGATCCACTTTAAACTGCTCCTGCACGCCAAACAAAAAAAAATGTTACTGGGAAATGACATGCGTGGAAACCCTATTCCGGTCGGTTTGTGGAAAACATCCGACAAGTTTCAATTTGGCTTACAACTGCACTTGCCTTCATAGAAAAGACAAATGCAAACATTTAAATTCACCAGTTTCTGGGGGGAAATGGCAGTATTAACACAAAATGTTATTTTAATGATCAAATAATTCACACTCACTGTACCATTACATATAATTGATCAATTCCTTAATAAAGTTTTTAAATGTTGTAAAATTGTTTATTTTCACATTTTTTAAAAGACGGTGGGTGGGACAATGCTTAAAGAAATAAAACAAATTAAAAAAAAAAAAAAAATTACTTCAACTAATCCAACTTTGGGTAAAAAGGGCCAAGTTAAATTTGAATGCTAAATGCAAGCAAATGTGCCATGTGCATTTTTCTCCCCGAGCGTGTGCCAAGCCGAACCTGCTTCTGGGCCGCCACCCGCTTCTGGTCCCGCTTGCGCCAACCCGGGTCGTGCACGTGCAGGAAGGTCTCATATCCGGTGGTGATGCCGCTTGGTCGGAACAGCTGCAAATTGGTGCCACAACTTGGATTTGGAAAAAAATCAGCTTTTATTTTGAAGAGACGTGTCGTGCCTCTCGCTCACCTGCAAGCCCGCCTTCCGCAGACGTCTGTAAAACTCGTCATCCTCGCGGCCCCACCCCCAGAAACGATTGGACATTCCGTTGCACTGCGCACACACACACACAAGAAAAAGGCGTTTGGCCCGTTTCAGAGATAAGTGAAATTATACCTGCATATACATGACATGTTTTTCATTGGATGGCGCCAAATTGCAATAGTGAAAATTGGAGATGTAGCAGCAATATCGCAATATTAAAATTTCCTCTATGTTGACGTCATGTCACAATATTAATAGGAAGAAATCTGTTGTTTTCCTTTGTAGAGTTTCATCACTCTATTGTGGTCAGTTTATTACTGCAACTTATTTGAATTTGGCATGTTTTGGCAACTTATGTTTCCACAAATGGACCCGATTCACTATGTGTGCAGGCATCAGCAGTAAGTGCCTCAAAATGATTTGTTGTCAGTAATTGTCGGTCATTTATGTACACTGATATATGTATAATCAGGACCGCTTCTAATTGGGATTGTATAGAGACTGCTCATGTTTATTTTAGTCGTATTTTTTTGTTCTACTGAAACCTCAACCGCACACACACACGAGCAAATCAAAGTCCAAAACAGAAGACCCAGTCTGATTATTGCTCACATGAACAAAATTATGATATAACTGATAAAAGGTCCCATAAATCAGTCATACCAGCAAACAATTTCCAAAATCCCCGTGCAAAAAAAAAAAAAAAAAGAGACTTCTCGCCGCCTTCAGCCGAACACAGCAATGCAATCTACAAAGACCATGGCATTTTGCACTGCTGAGCCAAAAGGAGCACATGACAAACTGACTGGCAGAGGCTATTTCTTTTACAATGCTGTCATTATGTGGAAAAACACAATATTGCGATGTACTGTGAATTCTTTTTTTTTTCATAGCACCAACCTTCCCACAATATCATGTTAATTATCATATTGTGAGGTTCATATCATGATATTATGGTGGTAACAACAAACATGCGCATGACACGTTAAGTGTGTTATACCTGCAATTATTTACGTTACTACGTTGGAAAAGTCAACCGCAAAAATAGGTCGACCAAATTTTTGCCTCAAAGCTTCTTTGACACTATGTTACGCTTTCACACAGAAGTTTAAGAGGATGCATGAGAAATACAAGCAGTGTGGTCAACACATTTCACAATTCTGCTTTCAGTCTATTAGCACCCTCTATTGGTGAAAAGGGGATACTGCAGTCAAGCAATGAAATAAGGCAGTCAGCTTTTCCCTGTCACTGATTTAAAAAAAAAGTCACACGATCACGTCAAAACGTGACATTTATGGTCTAAACGTAATTTGTCATGCCATGATGTGCAATTTAACATGTCAAAAGTGCGACTGATGATGTGATCATGTGGAACGTGCTGACGTTACCATGTGGTAGTGCTTCTTGGTGAGCAGCAGGATTCCACCCACGTAGGTCTTGTAATGGTAGAGTGGGTGCAGTTCCGGCGAGGCCACGTGGAAGGGCCCGTCGGCGGGGAAGCCGTAGTCCAGCGCGTCGTTGAGTGGCAGCAGGTCCACGTCGTGCATGGCCAGGTAGTCCGTGTCGTTGGCGCTCTCCAGGTAGCCCACGTTGATCAGCGACGCTCGGTTGAACCTGCCACAAACGCCCCCAGTCAGTGACCATCTTGAACATGTAAGCGAAGTTGAACATGCCAGGCAACACTGAGCTTTACTGGAAGAGATACATCATAATTATGAGCAAGAAGAAGAATCAGAGATGGCCCACTTCTACGCTACATAGTCGACATTCCTCTGTTTGTATGAGTTGCTGCTTTGTACTGTAGTTTGCGACAGTATTCGCATGGGAATCATCAATCAAATAAAAAAAAAAAATACAATTGGGAAAAAAAGAACATCATGGCAAGCACCGCGATCATCTGTTGAGCGTTCATTTCTCAACTAATAAAATAAAATGCATAAATAAAAAAATCTCATCGATTTACTTTGTTGACACCACGTGAACCACTTCTCCAGACTGCGAGGTTTCGATTTCATCAGCGCTGTCAGGTGCCTCGAACATCTCACACTTCCCTAAGCGCTTCACAAACGACTTCCTGGGATTTCTCCACACAATATTGAAAGCCGCGACACAATTTGCTACATCTCACCTGTATTGGTCCACCTGGTTGACGATGAGGATCTGGTGCGCAATCTTCTTGTTGTTGAGGAAGGTGTGCATGAAGGGCACGAACACCAGCAGCTCCTCGAAACGCTCCCTGAAGGGCACCACAAGCACCAGCTTGTGAGGACCCCACGACTCCTTGTCTAGCGGGCGGCTCTCGGACTGGCACGCTGGGGGCGTCTGCTGCGGGAAGCTTCTGTGTCGCTGCGATGATGCGGCGGCCATGTCTCCCGAACAGCTTAGCTGCAGCCACAGCAAAGACGCAAGCAGCAGCAGTACGAAAAGGCCGAACAGCTTGTACACTGAACAGCGGCCGAAGGCAAACCTGAACACAAAGGCAACATTACTACAACAGCATTATTAATAATAATATTTATTAGGGATGCAATGATTCACTCAAGCCCCGTTTGGAGTCAATTTATGATTTTCATTTCCGGATTTCGATTCATTATTTATTTATTTTTTTTTATTATTGCTGCCTTGCTTTTCTCTGTGCACAAATGCAATAATAAGCATTGATGTTTAAGCGCAAGCGTGTAAATGTTCAGTGCTTTTTAAACTGGTACCAAAAACTATACACTATGCGGAGTTGCACTATTACTATGTAACAACTGATAAATAATAATAAAAATGTAAACATTTAAATTTCTTCAGCACCAATCCATTTTATGATGTAGAGGTGACTGAAATCGCATGAATAAAATTGAGGAAATGTACTAAAACTAAAATCTTCGCTTGAATTGATTTTTAAATTTGCTTTTATTTAACCTGAATACAAAATATTTTGTTGCTTCTCTAGTATGCATAATGTCATCTACACATTGAGCCACGACAGCCCGTCGTAAATTAAATCGGGAGTCAGCAAAGCTTCCCTTTTAAGGTGCTAATTTATTACAGCTGTGATGCTATCAAAGGGAGGTTTAAGTCATTGTTTCGCGCACAGAAAGAGATGCAAATTTTGAACAGTTTATATCGATATTAAATCGATTTGCGATGAATCTTTACAGTTATATAATATATACACAGTGTTTCAAATCTGTGACATTTTGTCTCAATTTATATCGCAGTGAGCTTTGAAGATATGAAAACGACCTCAAATTTCCTGAAACCTATTAATTTTGCACATCAAACAAACAAGAAATCAATGCTTTATTACATTTTTAACATCTCAACGACACTCCTTTTCTTGTCAAATCCTCTGAAATCTGCATGGAACTTGTGTACACGACTCGTTCTTATCAAACTCTTATGGCACATAACACCTCCTTTCTCGTGAACGGAATTATCAATAAATAGCAATGGAATCAGTGCAAAGCACTTTTAATGCAAAAAGTAAAAACGTTTGACGAAACAATGGCCTGACAAGACCCCCGCGGCAGAAAACTTGTAAAATTTCACCTTTCAAGCAAAACTGGTTTTGTCTTACTACCCGAATTCCAAGCAACACCCTGTATATAGTGCTGGGATGATAATTCAATATCAACATCTGTGGCGATCGTAACGTGATCATGATCAATAGAAACATATTACGACGGCTACATTGCGAGTACACGTTGTTCCGCTGCGTAGAGTTCTCCAAACTTAAGTCACCTAAACTACAAAGACGAAGCAGTTAAACCAACAAAGAATAAACGTTCAAACCAACAAAGAAGACGCAGGTAACTAACGGCGCGGTGCGACGTCATACACGGAACGAGAAAGTGGCGTAACTTCGTTCAAATAAATGACCAGTCTACTCTGTACAATATGAGGATATTATGCCCATTCACCTGATTAAACACTTCCGTATGGAGACGTGGTGTACAAGTAATGGAGTTTTGTGTCTCGATGTGCTAGCGCCAGTCTTAGCCATGTCCGACGCTCAGGCATCTCACTTATAAGTAAAAAAAAAAAAAAAGCCGTAAAATATGAATGGACTATGGCAATAACGACTCCGCTAAAAAAATTTAAGTAGTCCGGAGGTGGTTGCTGAACGATTGCGCATGCGCCAAAACAGAGTTCACTACAAATTGTATGAACATTGAATGAAGGCTAATGTTGGTATATAAAATATTAAATAAACTATTTTTTTGTATTTCACATCAGTCAATATTGATAATTATTGATTTTGTATTTTTATTTTATGTATTTATTTTTGTATTTTACATTGTAATATAATGTGCAGTTTCACCTCACCATTAAGGCTTATTTGCGTTAGATGTTACTCCAAAACAATATTTTTAATAGTTTTTTTAAATTCAGTTCAGTTACTCCATACTGTATATTTTCATTGAATCTTTTGAATGGTTTTAAACATTTAAGTACACTTTTTTCATTTTCCTACACTGCATGTCCAGATTGCGCAATTTACAGTGGCTAATATTACAAACACTTTTTGGGGAATAAAATATTTTACTTGTTGAAAAAAGTTTGAGAAGCAGTTAGTGTAGAATGATGTTAGTGTGCACATGACAAGTATGTGCGGAATCTCACTCAATCTTTTGACTTACTGCTTGTCTTCCTGGTCGACAACTTTTGAGGCGTCATTTCTTCAAACGAAACATTTGAAGAATTTTAAATGCTAAATGAGTGTTCATTGAAATGAAGTTAGTTGACATGAAAATTGAATTACCTTCTCTCTTCCTTAAAGTAGAGCACAGGTTTCCTCCTCGATGAGAACATCATGCTTCTTCAAAAGTTCACTTTGTCAAAACACAATTTAAACTCCCGCTCGAGTCCTTAATATCCGCCATGCTGCCGATGGCTCACATTTAATCGGACTTCAATTCAACTCGACCAGCAATCATCATTGCCCCCTCGATCAAGAGCAGATGACGACTGCGACGGCAGCGTCTTGCTCAATGGCTGTCCACGTAGTATGTAGCATTAGCATGTAGCATACCTCTACCGGGCTAAACTAACAGACTGCTAGCAAAAAACACGTAGCCGGTAGCCTAACATGCGACGAGCGAAATTAAAACGGACACGATTAAATAAACACAAATTAACAGTGAACGTCTGTTTTTTTTTCATTGCATCCCCGAAAGATGGGAGGTAAAAAAAATACAACGCATTACGAGCCGATTCGCGATTGGGTTCAACTTGATTTACTGCTCGACTAGGAACAAAGCTCACAAGTGAGCAATTCATTCTAGTTCTGAAACCCAACGAAACGGATTTATCACGAACAAATAATTACATACAACAGCAGCTCGAAAACGTTTAACACAAATTGAGGCCTAAATAACATCTATAGCCCTCCAAATACTACTATACTGCCCAATATTAAAGTACCAAAGGCAGATTTGTTTCGATATTAGCCTTAACAACAGCAGAGTATTATCCTTTTTTTTATTTACGGAAAAGATGCCGTGCTTCTGGAATTAAGGGTAGATAATCTAATAGATGAAGTACTTCCTTTTATTTCAACATCGTTTAAATCATTACATTTAGTAACAAATTTCAATGACAACAAAAGAATTAAAAAATTTTCTATTAAAGAGCAAATTGGGCAAACTTTAAATGTGTCGTATTGAAAAACTATCCAACCTTTTTTCCCCAAAACATACAAAAAAAAAAAAAACACTTTTCAGTATTTTGTAAAATCTGATGTTGACACAAACATCCAGAAAGAAACATGACAGTGTCACACTACTGATGAATTCAACCTCCTGCATAGATTAAATGTTGAGCACATTAAACAAAGCAAAAAGTGAACATTCACACTGGATGCAGAAACTCGTTCTTCACTTTTCAAACAAATCTTATTTTGGGGGAGAGGATTTAAACCACTGAAATGAAATCGTTTGACACAAGTTTGCGTGTGTGTTCATCACGGGTTACAAAGTCACACAAACGATTTGCCATGATGAACGCAACGCGCACGTACTGTATGTCTTCCAGCCGTCAGCGACGACTTTTGAAATAATCCGTCAACGTGACGCCATAGGCCTGCTTCACATTTCACTGGATGATCCAAATATTTCCATCCAAAAGGAAATTATAAATATGAGTAATGGTCTCAAGTAACTTTTGTGCATCGCATCTCCGTTCCATACTGCATCTCTTCATAGAACATACGTAAACACGCATTTGCGCGCGCAAGTGAGTCAGCAAGCCAACGTCTAAACCAGCTTCTTGGCCTCAAAGAAGCTCTTGAGGTGTCTCATCTGCCAGATGCCGATGGCCACCAGGATGAGGGTCTGAACGATGGACCACCACAGGACCCGCTGGTTGGTGCTCTCGCTGGTCTGGCGGAAGCGCTCCTCACGGAACTGCATGGGACATGCGGACAGCAGGGGGCGCATGTCAGCATCACTACACCATAGAAATTCCCAAGCATATTAAATGGTATTTTGTTTTTTCATGACTCTTGTGGTCCCCTTATGCCATTGGGATATATTTACGGGTAATTATCCATAAAAAGGAGGCATTTAATATGTGCCTCGGCGTCATACAATTTTGGGAAACATTATTCCTGTCCAGGATTTCTAATCACCACTAACCCTCTGGTAGTTCTGCTCCTTTTGGATCTGGTCAACCTGCTCCACCAACTGCCTGACTCGTAGTTGTAGCTCCGACAGTTTGTCTTTGGCAGCAATCTCGGCGTAGTTGTTGGCATGCTCGCCCACTTGAATGTCGAGGTGGACCCTCTGCGGGCAAAGGGGTAAACGCGGGTCAATGCCAATGGCGGCACAAGTGCGGTCGCGTTGTGCGGCGCATCCTCACCAACATGCCTCCAGCGAAGAGGGAGAACTTGGACGAGTTGGAGTGCAGGCAGATCTGATGTTCTCCGGGTGTGTGTGACGTGAAGGTGAACCTTCCTTCTGAGCCGTACTGTCGAGACAGGATCGCCTGCAGGGGGAAAAAAACACATGTGCATGTCACACAAATTGTGACATGATTAGTCTGCCTGTTTTATGTGTCGCGGTGTACCACAATACTGGATTCCAAAAAGATTTGTGTGTGTGTGATAGCCCATTTTACATGTTAAATCCACCACATAAAACACCAAGAAGGGAATTAGTAGATTTTTTTTTGGGTAATTTCAGGATTTGCATGTGAGTGAGTATGGACAAGTTTATTTGCGGGAAACTATTTTTAATGAGTTACAAGCTGGGCTCCTATTCCAATTAAACAAATACTTTTAACGCAACTAATTTTAAACAGAAACATGACATGTTTTTACGTGATCAAATATCAGCATCGGCTTGGAAAACATCATTATTGGCCCTAGTTTCATGTAGAATAACCAACCTTTTCATCGGGGTCTTTGACTTCCACAAACATGCCCAGACCCTGAGTGGCCGGCAGATATTCTTCTTTGTGTTTGTCATAGAGCTGAGTGCGATAGTTGCCTGCAAACACAACAGAGGGAATTCATGTCAATATAAAATGCCCTTCTCCTTTTCGTCACAAACACATGTTATAAAGTGCCACCACACCACACCAGTATTCTCTGCTGCAATACGTACTGTGCGCAGTTCAAAGTCAGAATAAGCTTCAAAAAGTCCAATTCAAGTTGAAGGGGAACATTTGTATATTTAAATGAGTTACAGGTCAAGTGTCGCCAAGTTTAACCACAGAGAGTTGAACAGTAATTTCAGGTTTTAAAATCACACTTTAAGAAACGTCGTGCTGCAACTTCGGCGAAAACGATGATTTGAATCTCAAGTTTGCGAGCTAGCAGTTAGCATTAGCAAGGCAGCTTGCCCGCTGCTAAGGTTCTCACCGATGATCATCGTCTCATCTGGGATTTCTTCTATGAAACACTTCTTCTCCGTTTCTCCGATGTGGAAGTACAAAGCAGGGACGAGGCCGTAAAAAGTGTTGAGAAGGTAAAACGACAACAGTGCCGAACACATCCTGACAGCCGCCATCTTACTGTCAGGAGAGAGCGCTACTGCGACTGCGCAAAAGCGGCAGTGCCACATCAACCGAAGACCAGGGTCTGGCCAATAAGCGCCTTCAAAATGTTTTACTTTAAAAATATAAAAAATATATCTATATTTTAATTTGAAAATTGAAAAACACACCCAACAGAAAATATTAGGGAAAATATCAAATTAAAAATAATACTTAAAAAAATAAAAACATGGCATTAAAAAGTTCGTAATTTAAAAAGGCCCAGTAGTTCTCCTTTCACACAGTAGAGGACAGCATAACCGCGGCATTCAGTTAAGACGACAAGCGAAGAATGGTCACTTCCGCCAAGCTGTTTCCAAGGTAACCAAAAATGGCGCCGGGTAAGTCGCTTGGTCTGAACCTTTCAAATAAATGTTTCTTCATTCACAATAAATTCAGCGATTATATTTATATTTTGGAGTGTGCAGTTAGTTGGCATCTTTTAATCTGAACTGCTACCACGTAATGAGTTTTAACGCAGTCTCATGTGCTAAATATGAAAAGCGACGCGTAAGACTACGGAAATTGCAACATTTGGAGAAAAGCAAAACACTGATCGTCGATCGTAAAATTGTTTCAAATGTATTGTATTTTACAGTAAAAACCAAATACAACCCAAAATACTAAAACAAATCATTTGTGCACCTCGCAACACAAACAAAAGTAAAGCATGAAAAGGTCCACTCTAATTGCCTGTTATCACAAATTTTCCCGTCATGTTTGGTCGACAAAATGCGCTCACACCTGATTGGCCTTAAATTTATTGCGACCACTAATTGCAACCGTACATATGTGTTCAAATATACAAAGTAAAAGCAAAAAATGGCAAAAAAAGTAATTACTCAAGTATAATAAACACCTGAAAAATCCACTTAAGTATTGTAACAAAGTATTTGTACTCCGTTACTTTCCACCCCAGCAGTAAAGACGAGCTTAGTCTGTAGTGCCTTAAAATAATGGAACACTGTGAGATGCATTGCATTCAAATGTTAGCATGTTGTTGTTTTGACCCTGATGTCATTGTTTGTCTACAGGCAACCAGCCAATCGTATCCTTCACGTAAGTCATTTTGCTTGTGTGTGTACTTGATCTTGTGCGCATGACCTTGACGTGAACCCTCAGCTGTCGTCGACTCCCCTTCAGGTGCTCCTGTACCTCAACTGTTGGTACTTTGCCGCCTTCTTCCTGGGAAACGTCCTCATGTTCATCTATAAAGGTTGTCCATCTGAAAACTTTTAACTACTGCAAGCGTCAAAATGTTTCTTTATGATCTACATCTGATTCCTCACGGCAGGTCTTTTGCTGCCTTATCCGACGAGTAATCTGATTTTGGACGTGACGCTGCTGTTTCTCTTCCTCGGTCTGGAGATTCTGAGGATCTTCTATGGTGGGTGCTAATACTGCACCCGCAATTTTTTTCTCCCAGCAGGTCCTTTCAATGACATTAAATGGGACAGGGTAGAAATGCAAGAAAAAAAAAAATATTCACCCCGAAGCCAGTTTGACTTAGAATTAGTAGACTGATCTATCATGAGTGGACCTGCAAAAAAGTCTCAAGGAGTCATGCCGGCAACACCCCAGGAACTCTGACATCTTGGTTTTAAGCACTCAAAGAGTGATAGTTTATTACAAAACACAAAATTGTTTTCGAAAATTCATCCCCTGAAGTCTCTTTGGCTTTTGAACATTAAATTCAGTTGACATGTCTTTCACAAGTAGACCCACCAAAAAGTCTCAGGAACGTCTCGGGAAGTCTACCATCTTGGTTTGACGCTGCCATTTTCGGTTTACTTAGGGAACATCCTGGGGTCCTTTGAATGAATTAAAAATTTAGAATCAGAATCAGAAAGCCCTTTACAAAAAAAAAAAAAAAATCTGTCATCTTGGTTTGAAGCATCCATTTTAAGGCCTCACTACACAGCGTGAACTTAAAGGCCTCTCCGCACCAATCCGACGTTTAAGGCGTCACTACACAGCGTGAACTTAAAGGCCTCTCCGCACCAATCCGACGTCAGTCGTTGTGGCCAACTGTCGCATCGCCCTAGAAGTCGGCACGTCGGACTGGAAATTAACCGAAGAACACACCGCAAAAGCCGACGGAGACGCCAACTACTCTGGACCTTCTGCACATGCATTAGAAGTAGTACCATCTTCTTCTAAAACGATGCCGTGTGCCAACTTTCCGACGGCCGACGTTGGATTGGTGCGGAGAGGCCTTTAAAAGTTCACGCTGGCCATTTTCAAGTGTCCTTCAAACACCAACTTGTCGATGCGTATCGAGAGTGAGCTGATAACCGTGTTGTGTGCATGTCAGGCTGGAAGGGCAACCTGTGCGAGCATGTGGTGACCACGGCGGTGTCTCTCTTCCTGCTTTTGCCGTGCGCCACGCTGTCTGTCTACTTCCTGCTGCTGCAAAGTTTCGTTCTGCGTCTGGAGTTCCTGCTGGGTTTGGTGCTGCTCGGCTTCTACGGTCTTGAGTTCCTGCTGAGCATCCTGGCCTTGTCGTCCTTCGCCAGGTGAGCTGCACGTGCCCTCAAACAGCACAGGAAAAAAAAATCGTTCTAAATCCCACTAAAAATATTCCTTCATGTTTTCATCCTTCAGGTCGAAAGTTTACTGACAACATCACATCGAACACTTGAAATTTAAATTGTACATAATTTTTCTACGTGTCCTACATGTTTTGCCATTTCTAGTTTCATAAAGAGAGCCATTAAACCTTTGACCCAAAAAGAAATAAATGCTTCTTATCAACATCCTTTTGTGTCTTGCTTCTTGAATTTGTCAATCTCTCCTGAAATATATATTAAATTTTCTTATTTATACAAATACATTTTACAAGGTGCCCATAAAAGCATGATGCGCCGAATGTCATTAGAAGTTCAGAAGATCAAAAAACAATCTTTGATTTCTTCCTTTTGATATTTGTACCGCTCAACTGGAGACAAAAAGATGTCCACTGGCCACTATTGTCCACCAGGGAGCACATCAGAGAAGATTAGCAAAGGATTATTGTCTTGATCTAATTACCTTTGCAAAAGGTGTCCCACAAGGTTCAATTTTAGTGCCACTTTTCTTTCTTTTCTGTGTAACTTCACATTTGAGATAAATCAGTCTATATCATATGTCTGCTGCTGATAGTTTTTTTGGCAACCAGGAACCTTTTTGTCTCCTAACATTTGTCACTCTGAAGATCTGAAAAAAATGTCCACCGAAGAGCAATTCTCAGGACATCATCAACAGGTCATGTCAGAAATTGACCAGGACATCATCAGAAAGTTAACAGATCAGCTGGAGACCCCACAGACGAGCATCACCATATGGACCTCGGGAGATTTGTTGGTGCTGTGCTTCTTCCCTGAGCATAACAAGAACAGCCGGCAGGGGGCAACAGAATACTTGGCTGCAGTGGAGGAAAGCAAGTCAGAGGTCACAACTAAAGCCAACATGACAGAAGAAATGAACTTGTATGTCCTCAGAGGACCATCAGCGTTTCCCTAAACGTTCATTAGCTTGTTTTCCTGCATGCTGATCGTTTGTCTTTGTCACGTGCATACGCTGACAAGCGGAAACATGTCGTCGTGACGGTAACGCTCTTTTGTCTCCAAACGCTCCTAATCTGATCGCAACATGTCGATGGTGCTCGACTGATTGTGTCTGGAAGATTTAATCTGCATCCATAAACTCTTTCACTCCCGCAGCTGGGGCATCCATAAACCCTTTCCCTCTGGGAAAATGTCAGCGGGTGCGTGCGAGAGTGTGCAGCATGTTCCAACATGCTCATTATACATTTGATGCTACCATTGAAATTACTTTAAACCAAGGTACGCACACACACTAGTGGAAAATTGACTTTCACGCTTTTCTACCTTCAAGGTATTCAAAGCGCTTTCATGTTGTCTCGTCAGTCACTGACAATAGACAGCATCAGGAGCAACCGAGGGTTCAACTCAAGGTCACTTGGACAAGGTCGAACCAGCAACTTTAGGATTGGGCGGTGCCCCACTCCACCACCCGAGCCAAGGCAGTTTTGTAATCTGTAGAAGATGGAAAATAATTTTTCTGAAACACAATGAAAATTGTTTGTTGACCGATGGTCCATGTTATAAGGCCGAAATTGCGAGTTGGAAGCGAGCGGAAAGGAGGCTATTCCCCAAAATAATATGACTGTCACTCAACACTTTTTGTTGGTGAGTGTGGTGGAACACGTCACCTTCAATAACATTTCCACTGCAATAATGCTCAACACCCCCACCGGTCATTGCGCGTGGATTTTATACTGTATTTTTAAAGTATTAGGTTTGAATATAGTTGCGTGCCTTGAGTGTAATACCACATTCTACCACAACATGCCAGGGGCAGCACTGAGATCTCCTGGGAGAGATGCAACGGAATTGTAAACGACACCTGCAACATTTTCTCAAAATTCTTCAAAGAGGACATATTATTTTTGTGACTTTTTCACATTTCACATTAAAATAAACAAATCCCCGCATCACTTGCCATGAGTGGAAGGTTTCACATCGTTTGAAATTCAAAATGTTCAGTCCATTCAATTTGCCCACACTTTCCCCAGAAAAATGTCCATCGTCAGATACTCTAACTTCAACATTTTCAACTTATTCAAACCATTCCAATTTCAAATTCTTCAGCCCAGCCGCCAAATTTTCAACATAAAAGCACAAAATTTAACATTTTTACATATTCACTTTCAAAGTCCACATTTTTTGACCGACCTTCTAACTTCAGTGTTAAGTTCCATTACTAATTTCCCAAATTTTCAAAATAAAAGCAATAAATTAAAAATGTGTACATATTCACCTGCAAATTAAAAATTTCTTGACCGATTGAAACCCTTCCAACTTCAAACTGCTCGACTCGACTGACTCCCATTTCTTTACAGTGAGAAATGGAAGTACACTTATAAAAGGTGTCAGAATGAATTAAAATGTGTTTTTATAAGGTGAAATGTTTTTCCAGCGAGAGGGAGGAATACACCTCTTCCCCCAAATGTTTTTCATCTGGCAGGTGGCTGCAGAATGCGATTAAATACAATCACACCTTCTCCTCTCCGGCGCCTTTCAAGGTCATCACACCTGGCTATTTTCAACCACACGCGACAGCGCTGCCTCGCACCAACTTGCCTCGACGCCACGTCGGCACACCGGCAAGGAAGAAGAAAGGAGGAGGAGGTAACGAGGTAAATAAAGGAAGGAGACAAAAAAAAGGGAGTAGTCTGGCAGTAAAAAAAAGTGGGCGAGCGAGCCCCTCCCTTCCTGCCTCACCTCCTTCTCTCCTTCTTTCTGGAAGCTTCCAGGCAGGATGGAAAAAGCCACGTTGTGCGACGCTCAGCACCCATACACCGAAGACCCCCCCCCCGCCCCCTCCATCCCGCTGTTCTTGTCATCAGGGATCAGGCGGCAGGGGCGCTCGATTGCTTCTGTCTGACTTCAGACATTACGATACGTCACGTCATTATTAACTAATGGATACGTGGCAATGATCTCCTCCAGGGACTTCAGGTGTGGCGTCAGTTAACGCGTTCACTGGAACTCGATTGAATTGAACGGAATCGAGTCAAATTAAATTGCATTGAGTAAGTGCAAGCGAGGAATATTTTTGTCAAGTATGCATGTTTTGGACCAAACTAGGAACTGAGACATAATTAATTCACCTGTGGAAATTAATATATGTACTGATTCATCAAGCATTTGACAAAATAATCGACATATGAATCGATTATTAAAATAGTGCCCCCGGTGGCCAGAACGAACACACCAGAAGGAGCCACGATGAATTGCAGCGGACTCCCGCATACTTGCAGTACGCGTTGCGGTTAGTGTGAAGATATAAAAAACAAACAAACTAACAAACATTTTTTTTCAATATTTTTTTTCCGGGAAAAATGCTTATTGGCAGTTTATCTGTGTTTCCCCCCACCCCTAAAAATAGGGAGTTAATTTGTTTATTTTTCTTCCCAATGCATCTATAATGTCGTCAATTCTGTTTAATTCTTTTCATTATATTTTATTTCTTCATTACTTTTTGTTTTCATAAAGAACACCACTATAATCAGAACCAGAATCTTTGTTGGCCAATTATATAAAAACGCACAAGCAGTTTGTCAGCTGGTAGTTTGAGCCACTCAAGAATTACAGCAAGTGCAACTATAAGAAAACTATTACAAAACACATTACATTTTTTTTGTTGGCTGGATTGTTTGCGTTTCAATAAATCTATTGGAAAAAAATATTTTAGATACAGTGCAATCTGACTTTAACCTACTAATTTGGGCTGATTATCCGTTAAGCTAAATACTTTTTTTCAAAAAAAAAACCCCACTCTTAACGGTACAAAATTATTTTTTTAAACTTTTTTCATGGCCTTAAAATGCCCAGTGCTGTACATTATTGTAAATTAATATATATATAAAAAAGCTCGAAACAGTTTGAAAAGTTTCAAATTGTATTTTATTTACTACCAATGCTTAAATGTTTTTACACAAAAATACATGATCATAAAACCATAAATGTAAAGATTTTATTCATATTTATATAGCGCCTTTCACACCCTGAAAACAAATATGACATCATTTTTTAAATTTATTTAAAAAAAATTTCCAACAAAGTAAAATCTACAGGTAGTCATTTATATTTCATCTATATGAGCCCTGACATTGACCCACGATCAGTCGTTTTTTTTTTTTGTCCCCTTGCTCTGCAAAAAACTGCCTATACAGTTGGAAGTTCCATCAAGCTTTTCAGCTGGATGACATAAACATGCACTTGGCGTTGGGACGCACACGAGTTATTTTGACGTTCTTTTAGCAGCACTCTGGTCTGCAAAGTCAACAAGAGCAGCTCAATTTGTGGTCGCAGTTTGGCCTCTCCCACCAGGCGGGGTAAGAAGAGGGAAAAGTGGGGGCAAGGGAGGGTGGGGGTCTGGTGCGTCCTAACACAGTCCACAGTGGGAAGCGTTCAGAAGTCCTCAAAGATCTTCTTCACGCTGACTTGTCTGCTGCTTCTCTGCTCCCAAAGGTAAGACTTGCACCCCTGCTTATTTTTTTTTTTAAATTGTTTTATTCATTGACAGCGGCCTTGAGAGCTCAACTACACTTCACTGAATGAAACATCAAATTAAAATGTTAGATCTTCAGGTGTTTAACATGTAACTTGACAAAAAAAAAGGGGGAAAAGTTTTGAACATTTAGCACAAAGCAGCTGAGCAACGACAAATAAAAGAGTTGCTGCAGGATGAAGATTGTTTGCCACATCGGCAGTGGGGGGGGTTAGGGGGGCATGGGTGGTGAGGGGTGCTGGTGCCTGTGGGGGAGGGTTATATTGGTCTGGGTTTATCCTGACATTTGACTTGGAATGCCAAGAAAAGACTCGAAAAAGGCGACAACATCTCAGCCTGGTGTTCCCTCCCATGTGAAGGAATGCAGGTTGTCATGGCAACTACCCACTTGCTTATGGACTTACACACTTAAAAGATTATGAACATTTGCACTAAGACGTCCAAATGGAGTTCTCTAAGATTCTCCCAAAAGAGCTGAAAGCAATTCAAAGCATTTGTTTATCCAGGTAAGCTTTGCAAGCGCTCCCAAATGGAATCAAAAGTGTTTTACCAGACAAACTTTTGTTCCAAGTTGTTGAAAGCCTCATCTTTCCCCAATAGAGCCTTACTTTTATGAACGGTGCGACTGGTGGTGCGACTGTGTCATTTTGCGGATGAGCACAGCCTGGCGGATCCGCAGGTGGGCGGGCTGCGCCACTGTGGGGAGTGTTTACAGCCAACCAAGCCAGCTCCTCTCATGCCCTTTAAATGTGCCGCCACTGAGAGTCTCCACGCTGACATTTCTTTGTGGAAGAGGACAGCGCGGAATTGCAACTTTCAGCCAGGACCCATGAGCCAAATTGGCAAATGTCCATAGCGAGCATTGCGCTTGCACCAAACCGGAATTTGTGCACCGTCGTCAATGGGCTGACTACAAAAATAAAGCCCAAAGAATTCAAATCAAGTCAAAGAGTTTTTTCTTTAACACTAACATACTGTTAACTATTATTTAACCAAGTCATCTTTTCAATTTAGCAGAATTATGAATGTAATTTGGTGTTGTTGATAGTCAGTGTGGCTGGCGTGCTGCCAGATGTGCACCTCGTCTCCCAAATTCTGCTTTGTGCGTAATTGAGGCAACGCGAGCAAATACACGCTAGCATGCTGCTAAATGCACTAATCACAGATTTTTTTTTCTATTAGCAAAAGGAACTGGAGCCGATCCCAGCTCTACCAACTCGCAGCGTATATATGTTCACATCTATTAACATAAATGATGGAAAACGTTGAGACAAGTTGCAGATGGACGAGAATCTCAGTGAAAAGTCAAAGAGAAAAAGGCATGAACTAGAAAAGAGGATGAAAGGTTCTCAAGTTACTTTTCCACTCTGCTGAGCTCAACTTACCTTTTCTTCTTTCTTTCTGGACTGTGGAGCCTTTGTCTCTACTCCTGAACACCCCCCCAAAAAAAACCACGCCTTGGAAAGTCTTCAATGTTCTTCCATAAGCATGAACTTAGTAACTTATTTCACCGCTTTCACTTATTCGAGGTTAGCTGTTCAGTAACCAACCAAACGTAAGCGTTAGCAACAACGGTTGAGCTACACGTAGCAGGAACGGAGTAAAGGGCAACTGCTAGCTTGCGTTAGCAACAGTTTTAGCGTTAGCAACTCTGCTATTCAGGTAGTTCACATAGCTTCAGTCAAGTCATTTATCATCACTAATATGTTATAAACAAAAAAAATCAAATTGTGACCTGTGTTTGATTGGGGTAAAAAAAAAAATAAAAATCAGAAAGCATCTGAATAGTCAAAAAAATAGCAACAAAATATGTATTGTCAATTTTTCTCTTTGCGGCTCTCGGAGGAAACATTTTGGACTCCTGAGGTTTAAAGTTTGAAAAAGGTTGAAAAAGGGTTTATATGCTCTCTCTTTCTTAGCATATTTGTTTATTTTGTTGTTTAGTCATAGTGGAAGCATTTGGTGAGGTTGCCACTTCCTGCATCCTCACGTCAGGATGTTTATGGCGAGGAGACGACCATATTTGCGTCAGGCTCGCCTTGAAAGCACAGCACTCATTCTGTGTTGTGCGTCAGGTAGTTTTCCTGGCATGCAGACACGGCCGAGTCCGGCAGAAAATCAAACAGGCTTGCGTAGCAAAGAGCTACTTTATGAGAGCGGCTGGGTCTTTTCCAAATAAAACACTTTGTTTGGTACTTGCGTCACCTCCTCCTCTTCCTCCTCGCCCAATGAGGATGGTGATGTTCCTCCAAGTCAAACACTCAGATGAGATTTTTTATTTTTTTTTTCCTCTTCTTCGCAATGTTGCTTTCGGGTATTTTTAGAAGAGATGCTGCTTTGTGCGCAATGTTCTTGCTCTGGAACTTTCCACCAACAAACAAATAAACATACTACTCGCTGACCATCAACATCTTCGTCGTCTGAGTATATTTTGGACAATTGCATGTTTTCGACTTCACAGAAGATCATTTTGTTGTAAAGATGGCACCTTTCCATGGAGAATTAAGGCAAAGACAACATATAGAAGAGTGGATCAAACAAAAGGTCAACTTGCTGAGGCAGGAACTCAAACAAGTTGATCAGATCATCTGTTCGAGAGCAGGAGAACATTCCGGATGTTGATGTTGAAAGGAGGCCAGAAGAACAGCAGCAGCTTTTGCATGCTTTGATGCCGGCACGTCGTAGCCTCCAAGCAAGCGTTCCTCGCGCATTCCAGATGTCTGCACGATAGAAACGCTGAGCGGGAGTCAACCCAAACAAAAGATCTTTTTATGCAAGTCATCATTTGACAGGAGACGGAGGCAGAAGGAATTCCTCAACAATGAAAGCTCACACGGCGTCGGAGCGGCAAGACAGAACGCTCGCTTGTTCAACAGCTGGGAAACAAACGTGCAATCATGTTGATGTCTCAAGCAAGAAAGAGTAAAAAGCTTTCAAGACACCTCATTATGTCCTCAGGGGACCTTGCCTAAACTGGCCAGAAAATATTAAACAAGACATGAAATGCTTCGTGGCGGATTTTAGCTTTGTAGCTAATTTCCATCCATTTTAGTCGCAGAAAAAAAAAAGAAAATTAAGTAAACTGTGACTTAAAAATCCATGCAAAGGTCTACCGGTGTTCCTCAGGGAATCCTCCTAGGGCTCCTGCTGGTTCTCACTTTTTGTTTAAAAGTCTCCTTTTGCTTTTGTGTCCACAGACACTGAAGATGAGGGTGTGGATCATTTTCCTGGTTTGCCTGGCCGGACACGCCATGGCTGCTCCTGTAAGTCTTTCTGTCCGACAACCAATCAGAGCAAAGTCATCGTCATCAGAAAAACCTCAAAAGTTCTGTTAGAATATTTGCAAAGCCCCATCTCAGTCACTCCCGAGTTAAAAGTTCCAGACAAGTTCTTTGTAGTCGTACTCCTTTAGGACAGGGATGCTCCAGTCCGGTCCTCGAGAGCTTCATCCAGTCGGTTCTAGATGTCTCCCTCCTCCGATACACCCGATTCAAATGATACCCTCATGATCAAGCTTTGCAGAAGCCTGACAGAAGATCCTGATTATTTCAATCAAGTGTGCTGGAGGAGGGCGACATCCAAAACATGCTGGATAGGCGCTCTTGAGGACCTGAATTGGGCGCCAATGCTCTCGGTGTTTCTTCCACATGCACTGCATGTTTAATTTAAGAGATTTCCCTCGTGTTTGTCAGACTGAGGAGCAACCGATGGACGAGGAGCTGGTGGCCGTCGAGGAGCAGCCGATGGACGAGGAGCTGGTGGCGGTCGAGGAGCAGCCGATGGACGAGGAGCTGGTGGCGGTGGACGATCCCGTGGTGGAGGATTCACTTGCGAGGGCGAGTCATGAGCACTCTTACGACAAAGAAAAGTTCCTCCACAGTGTTTGCCGTTGGTCAACTCGGGCCTCAAGTCCCAGTCTGTAAAAATGTATGAGAAAGAAGCGTTTGATCGGGATCTGGACTACGATTGGATTACCAAATCCATGTCCCCATTATACTTGGATCAGGGTCGCGTGAACTACCCAACGTGGAGATTGAATCCGATCAAGCCCCGTCTGAGTAAATGTTTAGAAATACAGCACCGTGAAATTAAAACATCTGCTGGACCGAGCGAGAACATTTCCGATGTTGATGTTGAAACGAGGCAAGTAGACGAGATGCAGCTTTGCCGATTGGTCCTGATGCTGCCATTTTGCTTTTTTTTTTTTTTAAAACGCAAATGTTCCAGTCAGAAGAAGAAAAAAATCCAAACGTTCCCGCTAGTTTTTGTCTACGGGAAAAAAAAGTAAAGTTCTCCTCTCAGTTGAGACCGGGAAGCAGCAGTTCCGAGATGACACGGAAGCGTCTCAAATCTGTAGATTCTCAGTAAAGGCGAAACGTTTTCAGCAACCAAGAAGAGTCCAGTTGCCCTTCAACTTTTGTGGGACATTCCAGACGTTGACTGTGAAAACTGAAATTTGATTCTCCAGCTGGTCCCGATGACGTCACCGAGTTTACTTTCATTCCCGATCCTCCGCACCATCATCTTCATCGTTCAAATCCCCAAATTTCCGTTGAGAGACGTTTATGTGGATAAACAGAAGGACGCTTCCAGCTTGGAAGTCATTCAGCAGGAAATCAAATGCCAAGACAGAATGTTCTGGAAGCATTTTGTTGTTTTCCAAAAAAACTTTAGCGTGTGAACGTTGGCTTCTCCCGGGCTCCCGAAGGAGCACAGACACCACAGCTGGAAAAAGCAGCCTCATGCAACCTCTCAGGAAGCGCTGACGTCTTCCTGGCTTCACCACATGGAGATGCAGCTGCTCGTTAGCGTCAGCCATTTGGGTCCTGCCGCTCACGGGCTAGTTCCTTCTGGGCGGAACCTTCTGGAATGTGGCCAGTCCCACCTCAAAAGGCTCGGTGCTCATAAATAAAACCTTGGCTGTGCTCGGAGTCACTCCCTATCCGCGAGTGTTTATGAAAGAGAGAATTACGCGTTGTGTTTTTAAAACAAACTAATAGCTTAGCCTGGGGCCTTCTAGCTTGATGTTATGCCGAAGAAATACTGGGAAACACACAGCTGTATCATTTTGAAAGCAAATGACATTTGAACACAAACGGTGCAGCAACACATTTAGACATTCACTCTAACAGTCCCCCCCTGTCAAATTCTTTATCCTCTGCGAGGAGCTGAGATGATCTGAGACATCTGTACAGACGTCCACGTATCATTTTCAAGCTTTTAATTTAATCAACTGTCCTTTTTGTTCAACATTGGGTGGAAAAAACATTTGCAACAACACAATTTGCAAATTTTTTCAGTTCATTATCTAAAGGTAAATTTATCAGATTTTATTTTGTGAGGTGGCCACACGGGATAAAATCATCCAAGTAAAATATTTTCGTAGACAATATAGCTACTTAAAAAATAGACTATACATCTACTGAAAAATATCTGGCTCCTGATGATTTTATTTTCTGTAGCCACAAATAAATAAGTAAATTTACCACACCGTTTTTTCCCACTGTAACTGATTTTTTTTCTAGTTTTTCGGATCCCCTCAGATAGCCTTGATAAAAGTCTAGCTCTGCCACTGTCATCATAATTTGATCTATAATGGGAAAGATTGCACAGGAACAAGAACTATCCTCGAAACAACTAGTTCCTGTTCCTGTGATATAAAAATCCCTATCTAGTATTTCAGAAGTCGGGACTAAGGAGATGATTTCAAACACGGTCACTGTGGGCTCGCGCATTCCACCCGCTTTTTAATCGGCTTTTCGTCTTATTGTTGACCTTTGCTGCTTTCCAGGAAGTGGAGGTTGGCACCAACCCTGTGCAGGTGGAGATCGGCGAGTTTGACGAGGCCATCGAGCTGGAAGACGATGTTGCCGAGAGTGAGCGGTTCGCCGCAACGTTTCACCAGCTGCATGCTCGTCTGGACTTCAGATTTAAAGCGACACAACCACGAGCGAAATGACACGTTCAAGACCAGAATTATGTATAATCAGGACAAGAGTCGTAAAGAGTGCGGCACACCGCCACAAGAAACACAAACACAACACACACACACACACACACACACGAGATCTTTTCATAAAAATCAAAATGTTAAGCTATGAATATATCCTCCGTCAAAACAAGAACTGCACAGAAATAGAGTCCCTCAGTTTACGACGGAGTTGCGTTACGATCAGGCAGATCGCTAAGCTAGGCTAACACAGTCGCAAAGTCAAAGTTGGAGGAAATGAATCCAAAAGAATAAAAAAATAAACAAAATTAAATAAATAAAAGGTGAGTTGAGTGGCAACTGATTTCTTGAGCCACGCAGAAAACGACTTCAATGGATATGTTACTGATCTCACAATTGCTCATGTCGGAACTGTCATACAATCGGAATGCATGTCATTCAACTGCATTTTTATTTTCCTAATTTAGCCAGTTTAATTTACATGAACTATTTTTTTTCACATTTATTGTAGTTATTCTTTCATTTATGAAAATTTTCTATTTTTTCCATTTTTTTGCACTTTGTATGACTCAGTTATTTTTTTATTTAATAGTTGTCCACCTATCTCTTCTATTATATGTGTGTTTTATGGCATCATTTTTACCTAACATTTTTTTTTCATCAATTTTGTAGTTTTCCAATATTTCTGTACAAAACTGTCCCTTAAAATTTTCTTTGTGTTTCGCTCCCAAAATTTTCAATTTTTCCAGCATTTGTGTATTTCTTTAAAATTTTTGGGAAGGTTTCACTTTCTCTCAATAATTTAAAAAAATCTAAATTTGTGTAGGCCAACAAGTTAATGTTTTAAAACAAACTCAATTTTCCATTTTTCCTAAATCGGTGTATTTTGTGTTGAGTATTTTTCACGTTTGATGTACAGGTCATTGTGGCACTTTTAAGATTTAAATATCACATTTATGATTAAACATGATTACAACTCATGTAAGTATATACGAGCCTTGAAAGGGATGTTAAAACACAAACACGACAAACAATGCCGCTTTTCATGATGATGATGACGACAATGATGATGATTTTTTAATTTTTTTCCCAGACCCATGCCTGCAGCACGAGTGCAAGAAGGGCAAAGTGTGCGAGGTGGATGACAGCAACACTCCAATTTGCGTGTGTCAGGACCCTTCCACCTGCACCCCCGCCGAGGGACAGTTTGAACACGTCAGTTCTCACCGGCGACCACGCCACAACCATTCACACACACACTGGACCTAAAAAAAAAAAAAAGTAGTATCATCGCAACCCCATCCACTTCAATAACATAGTTCCAGTTGTCACCCTTCTCCTAAAATTCCAGGAATGTTTATCATTTGATACTTGTGCTTCCTGGAATTGTTCAGAGCTGTAGTCCTCCAGAATCTCAACCGAAAATTCCTAGAACTGTCAAACTACAACGCCAATAGCACAATCTTGTTTTAACCCAGATGTACAGATAATAGTTCCTGCATTCCAAACACACAATCAACGTTTCTCGCCTGGAACTTGAAGAACTTAAAAGGTGCTGCTTGTATGATCACGTCCGAAGTTTTAACTTTGTCGTTATATTCAACGTTGAAGGCTTAAATCGATCCAGACGGGAGATTTGAATTCTTCAAATTTCCTTCCTATATATATATACTCTGCTCATGCCAGTAGTTTCATGTTTCTGTGTCCATGATTTTTGAAGCCGGATATTGTGACACCTGTGAGTAGCAAACTCCCTACAGCGTCAATGCAAGGTGTATTACAAACCAAAAAAATGCTTGCCCTTCAGCGGGTTTTCTTTAGGCTTTGGATTTAGACAATCGTTACCGCAGTTGAAACATTCGAGTGTTGCAAGTCCCAGTTTTTTCAGCTAAACGAGAAAGTGAAATTTAGAAAACACAAATCATTGCGTCTCACTGCTGCAATGTCATATTCAGGTTTGTGGCACCGACAACAAGACCTATGACACTTCCTGCCACTTCTTCGCCGCCAAGTGCGCCTTGGAGGGAACCAAGAAGGGCCACAAGCTGCACCTGGACTACATCGGACCCTGCAAAGGTGAATCTTAGACTTGCCTTATCGGGATAAATAAAGGTTTTAAACTCACAAATAAACACAAGAAAGGAGGATGGACCAGATGGCTCCAAATGACACTCCCTTGGCCACGCCCCTTAAAGGCAGACATCTGACACATGATTATGCGATACCAAAAATTTCTTGAAGAGGTGGAAAACACTGGGAGTAAGCATTTTCTATTAAAAATGAGAGTTTGTTCCCACCAAAAAAGAAGTAAAAAAAATTTGCGCAGACAAGTGATTATTTTTTTTAAACTAATTAATCATAAAGAAATCCATGATTAATTGTGATTAATCACATTTTTCAACTACTATTTTTTGCTAAGCTTATAACAGATATTTATGCTAATTGCTAAGTATGCAAATTATTTATTAAGAAAATCAAACTGAGTTAAAATATTTAACTGAGTTAGATTTTTGGGGATTAATCACCTGAGTTAATGCTTTAATTTTGACAGCCCTAAAAAAAATGTACATTATGGAAAAAAAAAAATCTGCATATAGATGAAACTCCACTGCATTTATATATATTCAATAAAGTGTTGGTTTTCTCCCTAAAATCACAGTGGCAGGATTTGGGGAACCGTAACGGATTAATAGTATTAATTTTATTACATTTGATATGGGATTAAATTGCGTTAAGAGCTTGGTCCTGGACCAAATTCAACTTGAAAGTCAAGGTAGCAGCAGACTGCCAAGTGTGAAAACAATTCCAAGCACGAGCAGCAGCAGCAGCTGCAGCGTCCTGTCAGCTGAGACGCGTCCAAACACGTTTGTGTACACACTCAAACTGGGGTGGAGCGCGGGAGTGCGAGGCTCAAGTGGAGAACAGGCTGACGGCATTGACATGGAGACGCTTCCTAACAGACTAGTGAATGAGGCGTTAGCCTGCTAGCATGTCAATATTAGCATCAAAAGCTGTTTTCATCAGCGAGATTAGGATCCAAGAACTGGACTGTGTTTTGCGTTTTCTGTTTGTCTATTCAACTCACCAATTCATGCAAGCATGTGTATCCCGGGTTTTATAGGTCCCATACACAACTCCTTCCAAAATTCACTCAGTAGCACTCCCTGGGAAGAAAATGTTTTGCTCCTGACATCTGTTTGACAACATGCAGTGGTATGGACATGTCTTTTAGAAGCGGACACACAAGAAAGTGTTAAAACACGAAACTGAACAGAACACAAAGTCAGACATTTTAGTCTCAAGCAGCTATTTGGGTAATTTTCAGGTCTGGAGATTTGGTCCAAGAGTCCCAATGAGGAAGAAGGTATCAGCACACCCAGCGGACGTTCTGCAGCATCTCAGGTGCCAAGGTGGACCTGGTAGCACATTTCCGAAAGACGATAAAATGTAGACCAAGAGCTCAAATTTTCTGGACTGGATTTGATAATAAATAAAATTCATTTGCGTGAGAAAAAGCTATTCCAGAGTCCAACATTACGGGTGGCCTAATGGCACTGGGCCAGGCGGGTATGGCGCTGAGTTGGGAGAAGCACAAACAAACAAGAGCACATGACCGCCATTTTAAAATCTTTGCACCGGCTTTGTGACTGCACAGAAATCGAAGCCTGCTTGGACAACGAGCTGAACCAGTTTCCTCTGCGCATGAGGGACTGGCTGAAGAACGTCCTGGTGACTCTGTACGAGCGCGACGAGGACAACAACCTGCTGACCGAGAAGCAGAAGCTCAGGGTGAGTCCGCTCCGCACGAACGGAACCTTCACGGACCGGTAGGCGTCCCTTGCCTCTTTCACACCGACAACACACGGGAAAAGTGAGTGGCAAGTGTTAAACTTCACACTCCAGTCCCAACTTTCCACGACTCAGTTATGCCTCTGATACAACTTTCGAAGGCAGGAAGTTGCCAAGCGGCCTATGACCCATCATTTTTTTTTTTTTTTAATCGCTGCTGTCCACATAGAACAGCGACGTAGGAAAAAGACGGCTCTGGCAAGACGGTGTGATAGGGGCTGATATCAAGAGTCTCAGGATGAGGTTTAGGTTGACTTTCTTAGCTCTCGTGGGAGTCAACTGACGATTTGAAATGTTGGTAAACTATTTGGAATGTTGGCAAATGATGAAGGACTTTATTAACTCATTCCCAACATGCCGAGTAAAAAAAAAAAAAAAAATGGATCTTTGACGTCTTTAGCCGTCAATGGCAGTAAATGAGTTAAAGTCACAAAATTAGACCGAAAATCTCCACCAGCCAATTTCCAAAAATTGCTTCAACCAAAATTCAAATTATCTGAAATATGCGTTAGCTATAGTCAAAAATAGGGTATTACCCGACTAAAAAAATAAAAACATAAAAAAAAACGAAGGTCCGGCTGTTCGACTCTTAGCTGCTTGTGATACCAGAAAGAGCAGCATAAAAACACAACAAAACCATGTTGGCTTTTTAGTTGATTTTTTTAGCAGGGTATTTCAAAAATTCACTAACAAATCGTTTTTGATTCAATCCCTGGTTTGATGCCATCAGAAGAAAATGCTGATCATAATTTTCTGAAGCAAAAGCGTAAAAAAGACAAATCCGACTGCGTTCACGGAGAACTACAGAATTTGGAGAACATTTACTGATGAGCAGCGGAACAAAAACGATCTCGAAACCATTAACCGATTATCAAAATAGTTGTCGATGAATTTGATAATCATTAAGCTGTCATTGGTCGGCCACGTCACAGGTGAAGAAGATCTACGAGAACGAGAAGAGGCTGAAGGCGGGAAAGCACACCCTGGACCTGCTGGCTCACGACTTTGTCAAGAACTACAACATGTACATCTTCCCCGTGCACTGGCAGTTCAAACAGTTGGACCAGCACCCCGCCGACGGGTACGTACGCTCAGACATCGACGCCCACTACTAGACCCTCCACGGTCACAGGATCGCCACTTTAAAGCGGCCTGCATCAAGGCCATAAAATCAGTATATTTCTTAAAAGGAAACTAAACCCACCAAATATTTACAGTTGTATAATCGAGCTATAACCGGAACATCACTTAATTAAAGCTGAAAAGCAGTTTAACAGACGCCCTGCTTTCCTTTGATTGATTGACCGGCACGAACACAAAATAAAAGAGAATTAAACATCATATAGAAAAAGACAGAAATGTTCAAGCAAACCATCATTTTGTAAAAATTAAAGTCATACACTAGCATAATGGTAACACTTAACTCATTCACTAACAGCAGAGTTAAAAAAAAAAAAAAAAGGTTTTTGACGTCTTTAGCCGTCAATGGCAGTGAATGTGTTCATGTGTGACGCCATAAATGGCCAAATGCAAATTATGATACAAACCATTGGAACAGCAACGCATACAAAGTTGGGCTGGCTGCAACTAATGATTATTTTAACGACTGATTAATCTTTTGATTAAGCGATGAATCAGATTTAAAAAAAATAATAATAATTTCCATTATTCAAGAACAAGCCATTATTTCAAAAAATGCACAAACACAAAATCGATGATGATTCAGTTCCTGGTTTGGCCCGTAACATGTTAGAAAAATCCGCCAAATTGCTGATCATCATTATCCAAGTGAAAAGCAGACATTTGCATATTTTTGGGAAAAAAAAAAATAAATCAGTCGGCTTTCATAAAGGAACACAAAAATAGCTGAAGTTACGACAATTTAGTGTAAACGTCTAAAAACTACAAATCAATTGCCAAAATCGTTGTTGCTGAAGAATCGATTGATCGTTGCATCTCAAGTCAAATCCTATGAAAAAAATGACATTGGCGTTTTAGCGTGATTATAAAGCGCTTGTTTGATTGACAGCTACCTGACGCACAGTGAGCTGGCTCCCCTGCGTGCCCCCCTCATTCCCATGGAACACTGCACCACACGCTTCTTCGAGGAGTGCGACGCCGACAACGACAAGTACATCGCCCTGGAGGAGTGGGCCGCCTGCTTCGGCATCAAGGAGCGTGAGTAGCCCACACCCGACCCGCAACTTCCCGACATTCCTCGTCTGCACGCTGAGCATTTTGCCTTCTACGTTTAGGCAAGTTGCAAACAGAGTGAACGTTCGCTTCAAGTCCATGAACTGCCAAATAAATAGCCGAAATGAACAAAAAAAATAAATAAATAAATTTTAAAAAAAAATGGGGATGTCCAAGTCACTTGATTTGGAATATCTGTTGATGCAGTGTCTAGATAAAAAAAAAAAAAAAATTAAATTAAAAAAAAAAAAAAAAAAAAAAAACAGGACCAACTATTCCACTAACGTGTGCCGATTGGTGTAGCCTTAAGTTTGCGGCACAAAGATGACATCATAGAGAAGCGACTGTTGTTGTGTTAGCGTCTCAGATGCTAAATTAGTGTAGCAAAAGCGCTAATGCGATACCCCCCCCCCACATCGTATCAACAATCAAAACAATGGGAGAGCAATATCGTCGGATTTCAGACCTAAACATAGATCATCGCATAGCACAGCTCCTTTCAACAGCTTTGGCTAACAATAAAGTCCTTCGGCTATATCGTACAAATTAGCATGAAGGAAGGATGTGACATAACACCCGAGTCGTCGGTGGCATCCCCATAACCGAGTGAGATGTCATATTGTACTCCCAAAATTCAAAAGGACATTTGAAAATACTTGCAAAATACACTTGATAGCTATTTGCTGAAAATGCCAGCCAACTCTCGTTTTTTTAATTGCTTCAAGATGCCACACAATACTTTACTGAAGCACTCCATCCACTTGAAATTGCTTCCTTGGTAGCATAACACCACCAGATGGTGCCAAAGCAATATTTTATTTTAAACAACTTTGGCCTGAACACAAAAACAGCGATTAGGTGAGTTTTTCAGCTTTTCATCCCTAAACTGAAAAACAAAACGTTATTTCAAATCGAGAAAATGCACAAATTGATTATGACTCAGTTAGTGGTTTGGTGCATAACATCCGTCTGAAAAATGTAAAATAAATAAATAAATAAATAAATCCTGATCATTGGTTTTCCAAAGTAAAAGCAAATATTTGCAAATGACCTTTTTGGAAAAATAAAATAAAATAAAAATACAAAGATAACCCAATTATTTACACGGACGAGTCAATTACTGAAATCCGAGACTTACCGTTGCGAGACTGAAATTCTGAAGATTTGGACAATTTGAAGTTTAATGAGGTGTCGAAACAAATGATCAATTCTCAAAATCCATTCTTCGTTGCAGCTCTGATTCTATTTTGTCAGTGAAAGTTGAGACACATTCTGAGAAAACCCTCGTTTAAACACGTTTTGTATTACGTATCTTCTGGAGTTGTCTTATCGTTGGAAGGTGCTTTTGATATCTATCGGACTTAAGAGCAACAACTACTGTTTGTATTTGAATTCAAAACATTTTTCAAACAGAAATTTAAAAAAAATCCTCCAGTTAATTCTTTCCCACCTCTAGTACTGACGAGGTGAAAAATGTTTTGTGTCTTTGCAGAGGATGTGGACAACGACCTCCTCATCTAAGTTTCTCTCTCACAAGCAGAAGCGCCACACGACTGGCCGCTTCTTTGGGGACAAGGTGCTCATCGCTAAGTTTAAGGAAAAAAAAGAAATTAAATAAAAAAAAATTGTTTTGGTGCTAACTGCTTTTTTTTTTTATTTTTATTTTGAGTTTTAAATAAACTTTTCTGCCTATACCACTATTAAACAAGCAAAAAATTCCAAAAGACAAATGTGCACAAACTAACATCAAACTAAAAACTTGTGATGTAAATGTTTTTTTTTTTAAATGATATTTAAATTTATTTTTAAGGGATTCCATTGGATATGAATTAGACAAAAATAAAGTTTGGAAATAAATTTTCCCTGCGCTTGCTTTTCTACTGCACACTTACTTTGTTTAGTTGTTGTGCTCCACTACTGCGCTCGCTTGCACTTGCCTGGTTTCCATGGCGACGGCCCTAAAAGAAGATAGGCATGTTTAACGAGGGGAAAGTCTCGCAGGCTGAGTTTTTTTTCTCTACAAAGTGTTTCTACTGACAGCAGCAGCAAAGCTTCCTTGAAGAAATACAATAAAAGAATCAATCAAACGATCAAACGTCTGCATGCCTTTCGTATCTTCATCACAAGCTCACCGCACACTTTGGACATCCTCATCCTCAATTTAGCAACTCATCACCTGCCGTCGGAATGCTAACGTTAGCATCGCAGCAAAGAATCTCCTGCAGACTGGCGGTCCCCTGGGAGACGACGGAGGGCCGCACCCAATCCCCATGCACACCCGCTCCTCCTGAGTCGGCTGAAAGGCGAAGCACAGACAAGAAAGTTCAGCTCCTTAAAAGGAAAAGAAATCACTGAGTGACTGTTAAATTCACAAATCTCAACTGTGCAACAAAATGTCCAAACAATCCATTATCATTATTGTATAGTAATCCTCAGAGTATGTACGTAATATAAACCACTAGAAAAGAGACGTTCTTACTTGACTTGAGATTGTATACAGTATATTTTCATTTTAATGTACCATATTCACTGGATGTTGTTTGAACACTTTTATTACAGTTCATCTTTAGCTACATGCAGGTTTAAGATACTTCCTTTTTTGTATGTGTGAGTGTAATATATATATATATATTTTTTTTTTTTTAAAGAAAATGATTGCATCACTTTTCATCCACACCTGCAATTTCAATTTACATCTCACAGGGGATCGATACACCACATTTTTAGTCATAAAATTTGGGCCACATACTATATATATCTGATTCCTGTACATGTAGCTAACCTGTTAAACTCCATCAAACTCGCCATCTTGATCGATTTTATAGTAGTAATTATTATTATGATTTTTTTTTTTTTAAATACAGGTCGCTATTTTTACTGCTGTCAACATTTAACTAAGTGGATATACTTTATGTAAATACAATATTTTAAAATACAGTCAGATAACTAAACTTTGGTAGTTGTTATACTTTACAAAGTATAATATAAAAAAGCTAATTCAATTGAACATTTAAAAGTGCAGCTCGGTGTCTATCTTGGGACGATGCTGATATTTGAGCTACTCTTAAATGCAGTTTTCTAGTTACATTTGGCCAGTTGGAGGAATTTTACGCACCCAGATAGCAAAAGATGTTTAATCAATGTTGAATTATAGCGTTAAGAACATAGATTTTTTTTTGTGTTTTTTTTTTGTTTGTTTTAGTTGAAGATTGATGGCCAATCAACGCTGGCTCAACAGGATTTGTCAGCATTGAAGTTTGGGATTCAAAATCTGAATCAACATTCTATTTTGGTTGAATTTTAGATTTGACAGCAACATAAATGGGTAGGGTAGTCGGAAAGCTCATGATGAAAAACTAATCCATAAAAAAAGCACAAGTTTCAGAAATGTAAGAACGAAATTCTTGCCCAGAAGTTTGTACAGAACGGATCTTATTCAACCCTCCAGAGGTCCGCTTTAATTTCGCCCCGAAGCGGCCAACCAGCAGCAGCGCAGCCTCGACGTGCTCACCCCAGAAACATTTTACGATTCGCTGTGCTGTCGGCATCGGCAGAGGCTCAATTTATTGCGATTGGTCGAAAGCGGGAGGGACGGCGAGCGCTGCGTGTGGTTGGCGGAGAGCAGCCGAACGCGGAATATGATTGGCTAAAAGTGCGACTGAGGCATGTGAGTTAGCGCAGCGCGGCTGAAACCCGGCGAGCGAGCACGTTGTCAAAGTGCTTGTGTTGGACTCATTCAAAGAATAACTTGTGAACGAAAGCAACTAAAACCTGAGACAATCGACCTTTGGTGAGTAACATCTCGGATTGAGGCTCGTTTAACTGCTCAAAGTTTGCCATTTTGCTTCTTCTGCCGCATTGGTTTCGTAAATTGGGTCGAGGAGGGAGGGCGCCGTCTACGTCCTGGTAAGAGAAAGCTATCTGTTAGCCACTCTTCGCTTAAAAGGCGTCATTTTCACTCAATTGCGGTATTTCATACAGCGGTAAGATACTTCCCGTGATAAGCGCGTTTACAATCCATTATCGGGCTTCTCGTAGACGCCTTTGTCCGGGAATTAGCCAGCATCCTGTGCTTGTCCACCGCCATGCTGCGCGCTTTCGTTTTCGCTCCAGGCCGCTGCCTGCCTTTCTCGTCGTTTTTATTCCTTGATTTAACGTATTTTTGCAAAACAACCCTTCCCTGTTGTGCGTACTTCTCCGAATAGTTCTCCTGCTCTCGGCTCTTTTCGTTGACCAGTTAGTTCACCAAGCCGCAAGCGTGACTTGGAACTCGATCTGGCACGTGCTAGCCGGCGTCGCTGAGCCTCGAGGCCCCACCGAAAAGTTCTCGAATCTTCACATAAAATCGGCTTCGGATTGCACTCCCTAGTTAATATAGCCTGTGAGATGGCCATTTTGTTGTGCTGTTGAAATGAAAAGTGCAGATAGTATGGATCATCCCGAACAAAGTGCTCTCAATTAGGGTCGGTTGACGATTAATTCCAGGTCGATGATTGTGATCAGCGGGACAAAAGTAGTGGTTTGGGATCAGCAATGAAGACTGCGTTCAGAACCATTTACTCATTCTCTATTCCCTAATCACCACAAATGGATCTAGTTCCCTAATTTAAAAGATATTTCCAAAATCTCATGCTAGCAATGCGCTATTGTGTCATCCAGCAAGTACAGAAGAAGAAGAAGAAGAAATGGTGATGGAGAAGCCAAGTGCCCAGCTGGTCGGGCGAGAGTTTGTCCGACAGTACTACACGCTCCTCAACCAGGCGCCCGACTACCTGCACAGGTACGCCCGCCTAATACCCGCAAGTGTGCCCACCTACCCGCCCGCCAGCATTCTCATGAATTTTGTGTGTGTAGATTCTATGGCAAGAACTCGTCGTACGTCCACGGCGGGCTGGACACGAGTGGAAAGCCTCTGGAGGCCGTCTACGGACAGTCGGTGGGTTGCGCAACCGCTGCACAATAATTAGTGTATAACACAACAACACTTTAACGCTACAATTTTTGCACGACATTTCATATGCCAAACCTCCAACGCAAAATGTCCACCACAACAAAAGCTATATAACCCTTCGTACCAATAACATTACACGATACAGCCCGCGTGATTCCTACGCAACATGTCCTACACAACAGTGGTGACACCACAAATTGGAGAGCTGTTGTTCCACTTCCTACACAACCATCACCGCACAACAATTGCTGCGTAAGACCTCCATCATAATCTTTGTTACACAGTAATTGCACAACAATCTTGACATATTTTTACAACACTTGCTATGCAACATTGTCATGTAATACAGTGGTACCCAATCACCGATCCGCGGGCCGCTTTGGATGGGGAATTAAAAAAAAAACAAAAAAAACTTGCTGTTGATGCTTGTCAGAATGTTAATTGTCTCGGTCACATTTTGCGAATATTAACACACACGCTAGCAAAATGAGTGACGGCAGCACGTACGAAGCTCGCTCGTGACATTGAGCGGTAATTTTGTCACGTCATGCCGCCAGCATCTGGTCCGCAAACGTTATGGAGTTGTATGAACCGGTCCACGAGCGTAAAACAGGTTGGGGACCTCTAATGTAACACTTACCCGACTACAAAACGTGCTACACGATTATGACAAAAGTCTCACACGCTTCCCGCACGACAAATGCTACACACCGATTGCGACATAACAAATACTGACAGTTATTACACATGTTACGATAATTACGATATCCGCTTATCGCTCAATTAGCAAAAATAGTCACGCTGGTGTTTTCGGACTCGATAAATGTTCATTTACATTCGTGTCGGTTCTGTGAACATTGGTTACACCCGGCATGAATTTAGAGATACTGGCGACCGGCACCAGATATATGAGCTGATAGCGAGACCAACGTACTTCTCTCCAATGCTGGTGTATCAAGGGAGCTTGAAATCGCATCAGTGAGTGAATTCTTTGCGTTAAAAAAAAATACATTTTTCACAAAGGTTTACCAATAACGCGATAATATACCCCAAAAAATACTGCAAAGCTGCATTTGCTTCACCGAACAATTCTGGATTGACGTCGTTTCTGAACAACAGCTCTTGATTATATTAGAAATTGCGAAATTTGTGGATCGTCCTTAACGCAGTTGGTAAGAGAAATTGAGAAAATCGCATACAGTTTTTTATTGACAACAATTTGACGTGCTTTGATGCGCGTAAGAACTGAATGTTCAGATGATTCGCCAGCTCACGTAAAGTATAGGCGGGTTCGCAGCGTCCCTTTTTTCGAGGATTTCATTTGCTCACTTGAACTATTTTGTCCTGCCTTTGTTCATTTTGTGTTGACGTAATTCCGCTGTCAAGCACTAAATTGCAGCGCACAATTTTGTTGGGCACAAAATTTGAAAGAAGGGGAAACTGGAATTATTTGAGCTCTGCCTAAATTTAGCTGAAAATCCTTGAATGTCAAATCCTCTGGAATCCTACTTTTTACGCTGACAGAAAGTGACGACTGTAGGTTCATTTTATTAGGAATATTTTTCAACGTGATTAATTGGTTTATTTGCTAGGTTGAACAAAAAAGTGCCACGAATTCTATAAAAACAGGCCGATTCAATTGGAGTGATTACAGGCCGCTTGGACCCGGAACAAATTAAAACCAGAAATCAAGCGTCTACTCTACTTCCTCCGTAACAGTAGACGTCGCATAGATAAGCTCGTCAATGTCAACGATGCGTTTGTGTGTTGTAGGACATCCACAAGCGCGTGATGGCACTGAGCTTCCGCGACTGCCACACCAAGATCCGTCACGTGGACGCGCACGCCACCCTGAACGAGGGCGTGGTGGTGCAGGTCATGGGGGAGCTCTCCAACAACATGCAGCCCATGAGGAAGTTCATGCAGACCTTCGTGCTCGCCCCGGAGGTAACGCATGACCGGCCCTTGCCGCAAAACGGATCCCGCGTTTGACGCTTTGTGTGTCACGTAAAACGATGCTGACGTTGTTGCGATCCTCCCCAGGGTACGGTGGCCAACAAGTTCTACGTCCACAACGACGTCTTTCGCTACCAGGATGAAGTCTTTGCAGATTCGGACTCGGAACCACCTGAGGGTTAGGAATTTATTCCTCTGATTATGAACAATAAAATAATGAAAACAGTGCTGAGCGTGCGTTTGCGTTTAGAGTCCGACGACGAGGTGGAGGAGCTAGAGGAGCGCGTTCCTTCTCCAGACGTCATGGCCGACGAGCCCGTTCCCGCTTTTTACCAACCTGCGTCCATGTAAGCACACGCAGAAAAACAATCATCGCTTATTCCACAATCACCTGAGAGGCTCACTACAGGGGTGCAACAAACGATTTGAATCGGAAAATCGGTTTTGATTTGTCAGACTGAATTGAATCGTTAAATTTTAAAGTCTTTGCATCATTTTGCACCTCATGTATCACCATGCATATTGAATCGTCTTTTTAATGAGATGCCAATGGGTTGAAACGATGAATCCAATTATCAAAAATAGTTTGCTATTAATTTAATAATTATTTCAGCAACATTACAAACTGCGTGAAGGCTCGGGACGGTGTGACACTGGTGTTTTTGTTTAGTACGGAAGCATCGCACCCTGCTGATGAGGAGGAAGCGGCGGCGGCCACTCCGGCGCCAGAACCCGAAGCGGAGAAGGAAGCCGAGGTCGTCGACACGGTGGAGCTCAAGGCCGCCGCCGTGCCCGAGCCGCCAAGTGAAGCGCACTCGCACTCTGCCACCGAGCAGGCGGACAAGAACGCAGACGCTAGCGCAGAACCCGCTGAGACGACGCCCGCCGCGCCGGAGGAGAACCGGGTCAGTGGCTGCTTTCTCCACGCCAACCAGATGCTAACAAGACGCTAACGCCACACGTGTTGCTCTTTGCAGCCGTTCTCGTGGGCGTCTGTGACCAGTAAGAACCTTCCGCCCAGCGGGGCCGTCCCCGTGTCAGGCATCCCGCCACACGTCGTCAAAGTCGCCCCTGTGGCACCGGTAGGTCACACCCAAGACCGGTGCTGTCCAAACTATTTGAGGCATCGTTTTTTTTTTTGGATTGGCCCACCACTTAACCGCCATGTCCTTGTTGGTCATGCCATTGTTTTTCAATTCAATGCCGCCCAAGAATTTGTTTCAGGAATCTTGTTCCGAGTTGTTGGATCTGAAGCGGGTGTGTGTGCGTGTTTGTCTGCAGGTGCGCGTCGATGTTAAGTCAGAGTCTCAATCGGCATCACAGAGACCTCCACAGCGGGACCCCCGACCACGAGAGCAGCGACCCGGCGCCCCTCCCCCCACGCATAGAGGGCCACGCCCTAGTACGCACTAAACAGAAAGTGATGTCGTCAAAAGCCCACTGCAGACGTTGCCAATTTATTTTTTTTTGGTTTCCAGTTCGTGAGGGCGAGCAGGGTGAGGTGGAAGTCCGGCGGATGGTGCGTTACCCCGACGCCCATCAGCTGTTTGTGGGGAACGTACCGCACGCCGTAGACAAGAGCGAACTCAAGGAGTTCTTTGAGCGTAAGTCATGTGACCACGCATAGTCCTTAGCGGGAAGCATCGTCATCACGTATGCGTGTCACCTAAAATGTGTACGCACGCGTGTGTGTGTTTGTTTTGTGCGGCCTGCAGAGTACGGGACGGTTCTGGAATTGCGGATCAACAGCGGAGGCAAACTTCCTAACTTCGGCTTTGTGGTGTTTGACGACTCGGATCCGGTTCAGAAGATCCTGAGCAGTCGGGTGAGTTTGGCCTTCCTGTCCATTCACAAATATCGGCGCAAGGTCCCCCTTAGGGTCGGGATGTTGTTTGTGATAATCCAGTGAAGTTAAAATGTTCGATTAAAACATGAAGATAGTGTTTGATGGGACTTTTATTTTTACATCTGTAGAGAAAACGCCAAAGAGCAAAATTAGATTTTTAAATCACAATTTGCCATTTCTTTTCCTTGAAAGGGGAGGGGGTAAAAACATTTTTGAATGAAAAAAAAAAAAGGGAGCTTTTCTGAGCGTTAACTTTGCGTGTCTCGTCTTCAGCCCATTAAGCTTCGCGGTGAAGTGCGTCTCAACGTGGAGGAGAAGAAGACGCGCTTGGCCCGGGAAGGCGAGCGGCGGGACGTGCGGCCTCGTGGACCAGGCGGACTCGGAGGTCCGCGCGAGCGCATCGGTGGCGGCGCTCCCAGGGGCCCGCCCGGCGTTGCCCGCGGGGGAGCTGCCCAGAAGCCCAGCTTCGGTTCCGGCCGTGGCGCACCACCCAGCGAGGGGCGCTACTCGGCGCAGCGCCAGTGAGGTGGCGGCGACGACGACGCCTTGATGATTGGACTTGACCAAATTGACCTTGAAGCGTCCTTCATGTCTTTGGATTTTAGCCTAGTTTCCAGATTTTGGTCGCGTCACTGTCCCGCCCTCGCTGCCATCTTGACTCCCGGACGTGTCCTGTCTTGTTTTTGTTTTTTCTTTTCCCCTCCAAGTGGACTGGAAGTGAGAAATGGACTTGAATCTCCCGCCTGTTCTGTTCCTTAAAGGAACGCTATGCCGGTACCAGAGGCACTGGCGTCTTTTTTAGCGAGTTTGGCGTTTCCCGCTAAGCCCGCCCACCACGCAACTAAATTAAAGTCGGTTCCTCTTTTAAAAATCTGCGTGTCTCAGCTTTCTTCTTCTTGATGTCATAAACACTCCCTCACCTCCCTCAGGCTAATTCACTCACATTAAGTCAGGAGACTCCATTGGAACACTAATTTGTATTTAATGGACCTAGATAGTTGAAAGTATGTTCACCATTTAGAAATCACTTTACTAACAGAAAAAGGTATAGTAGTTGTAGAAATATCAAATGGATGAATGTTACAAGCCCTTTTTGGATGCTCAATCAGATGACTGACATGATGGCGTACATGTTCCAACAGGAAAATGTATGAAATCGCTGTTGTCGGGCTTCAAATTCTTCTTCACTTTTCAGGAGACCCCGAAATGACATGTTCAACCATTCACATTGCATTGTCGAAGAGATCACGCTATTTTCAACAATTAGTCAATATGTCATAAAAACGTTTGTGGGCTGACCAATATAGATTTGTGAAAAAAAATTGTTACATCTGACGTTCCGGCCGGACGCCACCGACATGGGGAGCGAATCCGAACAGCACAAAATTTTGCTCCATTCAAACAACAGCAGTACAGCAACCTGCCACCAGGGGGTGGTGACGCACCGCAAGCAAAATGTTTGTAGAAACGTGGACGTAGTCCAAGAACGGCGTCGAAAAACACGTCTCTCGACTTTCAGGTAACTGACAATCACTCAATTATGATTTGAAGCTTTTCACAGCCGCCAGCATCACTTTACTCACTTCCACGAAAGGGAGGGGGCCTGGGGGGAAACTCCACCTCACTCATGGCTAAGAATCAACGGACAAGTGTGACGTCATCGCAGAAAGCAAACTAAACGACACATTTTCATATCAACATGCACCACTCACCTCAGATTACTCAATATGCTCAAATATGTCATCATTTATCACCACCACGTATCACGAATTATCAAATAATCATCACGAGAACACGATCATATTTTGGGGTGAATGAAAGCATATTGATCGTGTTCCCCCCCCCCTCAATTAAGACATTTGCAAACACTGCTTTTACTTTGGAAAACTATGGTCAATGTTTTCACGATGTTAGAGACCAATTAAACCAGTAATTGAATCATAAACTAGATTTTCTGCAACAGTCAATTTGAAATGTCCTGTTTTGTAATAAAAGGGTGGAAACTGAAAGCAATGTTTTTTAAAACTCATTAATTAATTAAAAAATATCAACTGGTGAATCAATTATTTTAAATTCTTGTCAGGTGTAGCAGTCTTATTTCTGAACTTAATGCAGGTGACATCATCAACTATTAAGTGCACACGAAGTTTTAAAAAAGTACAAGATTACCCAAGTGCATTGCAACACCAAAAATGAACAAATAAATAAAATATAAGCTTTAACCACGTACTCTGGTTTCTGCACTCTGTACAACCAAATAATCAAAATTTGCATTTCACTTTTCAACAGTGATGGAAAAACCATCATCCACATTCTAAATATTTTTTTTTCTCTTCTAGTAGCGTCTTGCGATTCATCAGGAGTCACAGCCCACAATATTGTAATGAAATACATCAATTTATTGCAGATCCGCCTGTTGTGAAATGCGCTATATAAATAAAATTGTATTGTATTGTATATGAAAATTAATCCGGGCAGACAACTCCAAGAAAGTGAAACAGTGCCCTCTACTGTCAACTTGATCTCATTAGCAGCAAGCTGTTTCATTTTTTGGTTGCAGTACTTCAGTTTTTGTTGTTACAATTTGAAGGGCACTCAAGCCAAAAATAATTTTTACTTAAGGACTTTCCCTCTTGTGGAAGAGAGTTGACCTTGTCAGTATAACGTTAAAAGCGGTTAAACGGAACATTGGTGTTTTTTACACGTACTACACTCTAATTTTATTTTAGACACATAAATGGAAAATATGCATGTTACTCGAAACACTTCACAATAACCGTTACTAGTAATTAATATTACTAATACCTTTAAGCATTCTGCATTTTGTGTTCAATTACAGTTTCATTTTTCTGCAATTTTTTAATGAGAACACAGTTTCCGTACTTAAACAAATTAAGTGTGCGTAAAACATGCAAAATGTGGACAATAAATAAATAGTCACATTGCATGCAACCTGGCGACTGAATTTGTCCCGAAATGACGAACAAGGAAACATCTGTCAATCAAAACAAACAAACTTACCTGATGTGGATCAAAGTTGCTCCTCCAGTCAAGTATTTTCCCGATAAAAGTTTTTTTTTTGTCCTTGTGACTTTGCACAAGTCTCTCGCCAACCTGTCAACATCAAGGAATGTCTCTTTTTTTTTTTTTTTTTTTTAATCACACGTGTGATGATTACAAGAGAGGACTTCGTTGTCGACGGCCGAAATGTTAGCAAGCTCGATAAGTTTGAAATTGACACCAAAATTCCATGACTGAGCACATTAACTGCCAATGACATTCCTCTCCTTTCCTTTGAATTTTGTCCGTAACATCAAAGACAACACCGACACTCACAAGAAAGCAAATGAACAGCAACTATTGACAAGGGGCACCGCAAAGCATGCTGGGAATTCACCATCGCAAATGTACTCTCACTTTTGAGGGTGGATATAGAAAATCGGGGGAGTGTAGCCAAGAAAGTTTCAACGGTTATCAGGTATTTTGGTTTTGCTGAATCAAAATATTTAAAGTCCCCCCTCTCATGAACTCTATTTTTTCAGATATTCCATTATTTTTCCCATCAGTGTTAAAAATACACCAATTATGACATTTGTATAAACTTATGCTACAAATTTGCTCAGGCTGCATCTGTCTTTTCACACATATCCACACAATATTCTTTGACTTTTGATGCGATATCATGAAAGATGGTATGGCAGATAGCCTTTTATAAACGAAAAAATGTGTCATGTAAAAATCGTCATTCATCGTCAGGCAATGTCAATCAAGAAATGAGACATCACAGAGTCAAGTTTTATTTGCAGTTTTTCATCTTTTTTTTTTTATTTGAACATGACAGATTTTCGAGCGAGCAGTCGCTGACGTTGTTCAAAATGATGTTGATAAAAGGTCGTTAATAGAATAATTAGTAGGACATATTTCAATAAATAGAATATGTATATATATATATCTATATATATATACAGATACAGCAGAAACGCTACATTCTTTTTTTTTGTTCATCAAATTGCTTCACAGTTTTTTTTTTTTTTTCTGTGGTTGTGTGCAAGCAAAAAAGCAAAAACATCCGCCAATCTCACCGTCTTCATATTCATGCAAAATATTCTTGGTCAGATTTTGGAAAATCAACGCGACTTGCGCCACTTTTTCTTTTTTTTTTTTTGAAACTTCTTTTCACCTTCCGTTCGGCTCGGACGGAGTATGCTGCCGTTGCTTGGCGAAAGCAAAAGGGCCGCACAAAAAACGTGCCACCGCAGAAGCTGGAAAAGCGCAAAAAGCCAAAGAAAGGAAAAGAGAAGAGTAAGGCCATTCCGACGTGTGCAAAAAGAATCAGCAAGAATCCAGAATCAATCGTCTCAGCCGTCCGTCAGATGCAACAAATCAAACATGCTACTTGAAAAGACCCCCCTGCCCCAACGATAACAATTCGGAACTCTTCCGAATTATGACGTGACAAAGTAACATGATCTCACGCCAGCACGGCTTTGAAGCGGCGCTCCTTTGGAAGCCCAAAAATGTTTGCGGGTCAGAGGTCAAAGGTTGGGGTCAGCAATATTTGAAGCATTTTTTTTGTCAAATTGGTGAATTAAAATGTATTCCTTCTATTTTTTTTAAAATTCACAGTAATTAAATTGATATATTGCAAATATATAAACATATTATTTCTTCCAACATATAATAAATGTTTTAGTCATCTCATTAAATTGTCCTTTTGTAAATGTAAAAAAAACAACCCACAAAGTAAATGTGTAGTTCATTATATATATATATATACATATATATATATATATATACATACATATATATTTATATATATATATGTATGTATATATATATATATATATATATATATGTGTGTGTGTGCGTGTGTGTGTGTGCGCGCGTGTACATGGACCTAAAGTGAGCCCCCCGTTCATAGGTCCTTGTTTTGTGTTTTTCTGCCAGTGAGCGAGTTTGCCAGCTAGCTAGGCAGCAGCAGTGGCTACGGCACAAACTGTCAGAATCACAACAGAATTTCTACATGAAAAATGAGAGCCAGGTGGCACTAATGTGCCGTGAGTATGGAAACAAGCAGCAAGGTATTGTGATGCTGACAAGCCACAAAAAATTACAAACAAAAAAAAAAAACATTACGGCATTATTTTCATTTTGCAAACACAAAAAAAAAAGTTTGCTTTCTAGGAAAATGTCACGTAGCACGAGGGGATTTTCTTGTGCATCATAAAAGGAAGAACTCAACATTTGAACCAGGAAATGGTAGAATGACCAAACAAAAAAAAGTTTTTTTTTAATCGCGTTTATGAAATGATTTTAATTGTTACGCAAATGTGCAAAAATCAGGGAATGATTTGTACATTTCAAATAGCAGCTGCTGATGAAGCTAAGCTAGCTGTTGGCTAACTAGCAATTGCACATGTCCCAAATTCACGATCGTATTTTTAAGATTTTCATTGTTTTACCAACAAATTGATTGCAAATAAGGGTTTGCCCATGCTACCAGTCACCAACTTGTTAGTAGCAGGTTAACCAAGAACAGTTTGAATGGAAGTTAAAAGAAAAGATGCTAGCAGCTAGCTAGTCTCGTTCAGTGTGAGCGCATTCACCAAATCATGAACAACACACAAAAAGCGGAGAATGACTTGAAGGCTAGCACAGAATCTTACTTATTGAAACACTATTTGTTAGCCAATTAGCATTAGCATTGGTCTTGCCAGTTTCGAATGTCTGATTCTTGTCGTTGCTTCCAGGAAAATCTAACACAAATATTCACGTTAACGTTTGTGCACAACTTGCTGCTGCCCACTGCTGGTTTGGAGTGTGATGGATACACAACATTTGCCGGAAAAAAAAGCAAAAAAGCAAATCATGTGACAACTTTTCCATTTTGTTGTCGAGTTCTGTTGTAGAAAGTCTTGTTTGTACAACTGAAAGGATTCGAGTTCTCGGTCCGTGTCACGTGACGAATAATCGGTGGATGATTGGCGGGCAATGGCGACATGGTTTGCATACGGAGCGCTTTGCATAGAGAAGCCGAGTGAGGATCACGTTCAGGAAGCACGAATCACACCAGTTTGGCACATCCACCCCTCCCCCTGTGAAAAAAAGCTTTAGATTTCAAAATGAAAAATATGAAAATAAAATGTAAATAATCACTTTCATAAATACACAAATCTATTTTTATACATAAAGGAAAAACATCAATGTTAAAAAAATAAAGAAATAAAGTGAAAATATAATAACAAAATAGAAAGTCAATTATTATAAAATAGCAAATAAAAAAATTAAAGAAATTACAAAAAAAGAAAAAAAGGAAAAATAATAATAATAAAAAAAAAATCGACCATGAAAAACAAAAATTAAAAAAAAGTTGAAAACAATCATGAGATTGTTAAAAAATGAAAAATAAACTAATAATAAGAATAAACACCGGCCCTTGTTCGTGTGTGTGTGTGTGTGTGTGTACTTTTTGTGTGTCGTCACTTGGGGGGGGGTCATGTGAAGGGGTTAGCGTGCTAGCATTAGCATCAAAGCAAAAAGTTCATAAATATTCTGGTAGCGTCCCGTCGGGGGGAGGAGCTTGAGTTTGTGATGCTTATCCGCCGTCCATGCCCCCTCCGCACACGTGACTCCGCCCTCAAGGCCCGACGGGCGTGGCCTCTTCTGCTCAATAGATTTTTTTTTTTTTTTTTGAGGTCTCTTGTCATGCAGCCAATCACTTCCTTTCTGGAGGAAGAGGAGGAGAAAAAGAAGAATGAAGAGGAGGAGTTGACTGTGCATGTCCGTCGTGCACAATCTTGAAGAGGAAGAGAGGATGAAATGAAGCGGGAAGAAATGAAGGCGAGGTGTAGAAAGAGGAGACGTGTGAAGATGTGGTCGGAAGAGAAGACGAAGAAGAGGATGAGAGGATAAAGAAGGTGGAGAAAAATGAAGCCGATGAAGAGGAGGAGCAAAAAAAAGATGACGAAAAGAGAAAGAGGAAGAGGAGGAACGAAGATGAAAAAGACGAGGAGAAGAAGAGGAAGATGACGACAAGCAAGGGGTGGAAGTGGATGACAAAGAGGAGAGAGGAGGCGAAGAGGAGAGGAGGAAGCTGGCGAGGGAGCGTGGCGCTTGCGTTTGCATTTATTGTTTGTGGATGTCTTCGCTGCGAATGATCTTGTAGATGATCCAGTAGAAGATGTTGAAGATGAGGAAGACGAGAGGAAAGGCCACGCGCGACACCGTGTCGATGCGCTTGGCGCGGCTGATGAAAAGTTTCTTCATTTCCTCGATGCTCTTCTCGGGCGGCGCTCCCACGGCGTGCCCCGCCCCTCCCGCCGGCGCGTTGTTGTTGTTGCCCTTGATGGCCGCCATGCCGTCCTTCTGCAGGCACGCCGGGCCCACGCCATAACCCGAACCCGGGAAGCTGAAGCGACCGTCGCCGCCGCCGTCATCCTCCTGCAACCACACGACACGCACGCACGAGCGCGTTAACATACAAATTGCCCGTACGCCACGGTTAGAGTTGGTCGAGGTCATTTGTGGATCCCGATGAACCTCGGCGCTAAATTGTCCGAGACTTGAACCCTTTGGCAGGGTCACCCATTACAAACTGGTCCTCAGTGAGGGACCAGAAAAACAACGGCTCAAAAGATGTCCCACCGAAAAAGAGAAAGACTTTGAGACAGCTTCCAGGAAATTCGGAGATTCGGGAGGATGAATGAAAGGATCATATTGAAACTTCTTGGAGTCAAAACACACCTGCCGCCATCTCAGGTGCCTCTCATTAACCACAAATAAAGTTCAGCTGTTCGCATCAGCTTCGGTTTCAGACTAACAAAATGGTGATTTTCCCTCCATTTTGGAGCTAGGACCGAAAAGTATAAGCTTGCTGTCATCAGAGCCAAAAACATTTTCAACCAGAGTGTGAAAATGTGTGGCGGACCAACGAAAGCAATCGCTCGTATTTAAAACAAACAAATTGTACATGCACATACGCTCATTTTGTGCGTGTGTGTGTGCGCATCAGGTAACACGCTCCATTTTTAGCCTTCGTGTCCCAATTCTGTCCTTGACTTCAGGCAACACCGTGTATTACACTTTTGTTATCACACACGCACGCACATGCACACACATATACGCACACACACACGCGTTCGCGCCTGACGTCCTCCATGCGCCCTTGAGCTAAACTATGACAGATGTTGGCCGTTGTTGCTGCCAGGATCAATGGGAGACCAAAAAAATGGAGACACAATAAGGAGGAAGGGAGGGGGGGGGGCAAGAGGATGAGGAGAAGAGAAAAGTAGGAGGAGCCTTAATGGCACCCTAAGCAACATTAACAGGAAGTGGAAGTAAAACATGGCGAGAACGACGGCAAGCGTGAAAGACTGGAAGTGCAATCAAGAGAAAGAACAAGAGAAAGTAGAAGCGGCAGAAAACAGGAAGTGGGAGGAAATAAAGCTTCAAAACAGGAAGTAGAATAAAGACCAAGTGAATGTGGCAAAAAAGGACGAGGAGGAATGAAAAGACAGAAGAGAACAACAGGAAGTTGATTAAAAAGACAAAGAGAGAAGAGCGGAAGTACGTCTTTTGTGCTCTGGCTCGTTTTTCTTTCTTTTTGGGAAGCATAATTCTGGCGACCGATCAAAGAGCTGGGCAGCTTTCCGGGCCGCTCATCAATCAAGCGGCCCGGAAAGCTGCGCGTCGCAGAGCGGCATCCCTCAGGGCTTCGTACTCGCCCCGCCGAGCTTCTCTGGCGGGCCGATCGATGGTGATGCCGGCTAACGAGCCGCCGCGGCTGCCTCGCTAATGGCTCCGCCCCTTAATTGGAGCTGACAAGTTTGCATCGTCTCCTTATCGATTGGCGCCCGGTCATCTTCGCTTGAAATGCTAATCACCTCAGACCAGCACAAAATGGCAACTAATACCAATCACATTTCACTTTCAACTGGACAAAAACGGACTTTTTTGCTTTTTAAAAGTGAATTTAAAGCATTTCTGTGTGAAGAAAGCCGATACCTTTTTGGTTTTGCATGCACAACATGAATCAAATTGTAAGTTTTCAATTCCGAGCATCTGTAAGAACATTTTCTGTTGGTTTCTTGTCAGATGACGCCTGATGTCAGATTTGAGGACTTTCGATCCAACAAAAAAAAAGCCTTTTTCAATATTTGCCTCCTAATGAAAAGCGCTTGTGAGCACAAAGCAGACATTTTGGCGTTGGTTTCCTTTGTATGACATCACAGCATTGAGCGGGTTGCAGAGTTTTTCAGGTGGACCCCCAAAAAAATAAAAAAAATAAATATATATATTTTTTTGTTTATCTTCCGAGACCTAATTCAGAGTCAGTGAGCACAAAGCAGACAACTGCAGCAAAACGAGTAACTGACCTTCATGTGCCGTCGCCGCCGGCGGAAGCGAAGGAGTTCTTTGTGCTGGCGAGCGATGAAGTTGACGGCGGCGTACTCCAGCAGCGCCGAGAAGACGAAGAGCAGACACACGGCCATCCAGATGTCGATGGCCTTCACATACGACACCTGCCGGGAAAGAAGGCCGACGACGGCGCTTTAGTGGGAACATTTAAAACTTGCCGTTTCTCTTCAGGACGTCCTTTGCAATTTTGTCACACACTCGCTGCGGCTGTTTGCAAATAGCAACTTGGTCCTTGTGTGAGAGGAGCCCTCAGGCCAGAAAGATTTATATTCTCACACACACACACACACATCACAGCTAAAACTAAACTCTTAAGCATTGCAATTTGTATCTGGCTTCTTAGGTCTTTTTTTGTGGGCCTACTCATGATAGACATATCTGACTTGGCCGCCATGTTGTGCCCACAAGCAAGAACCAAAACTCAAAAGGTTTCTCAATTTAAAATCGTCCTTCTATTAAGAATTTGTGCTTTAAATATGGAAGCAATTGGACAAAATTATCGTGGGGTTATTTGCTTTCTCCTGGAAATGACCAAGATGACCATAAAATGGTAGATTCAAAGCAAAATGACAGACTTGTGCGTTTTCAGGCAAGGCTTCTGAAGACTTCTTTTTTTTGTGGGTCAACTCATGATGTCGACTAAATGTCATGGTTCCGATTAAAACTGAGTTCAAGGGATAGATTTTCTAAGAATCTGGCAAAATCTAGATGAGAATAGAAATGGCTAAAATATCTATTTCAAATTAAAATTTGCTCATAGCCTCCGACATGTCCACCAAATTTCATGATGGCTTCAGCGGCAAAAAAAAAAAAGAGAAAAAAAAAAGACCAAGGCCAGCTTTCAAAGCGCACAGAAACCAGAAAATTACAACTTAAAGTGCCGCTTCAAACAAAAATGTTAGATTTGACTATTTGTGTCTTTCCAGACTTTTTAACAGGTCTTCTCCTGATAGACATGCCTACCAAATTTAATATTGCTTTTTAAAATTGGCTTTGAATTTCCAGAATGAATTCCCGAAAATTTGAAATGGCTCTTTCAGCGGGTGGCTTATTGAGACTTTTTTGTGGGTCTACTAAAGACATGTCAACCAAATTTCATGTAGCCAAACTGGTTTGAATCTTCAAAACATCTGATTTTCAAATTTGAAAGGGGAGTTCATCTTTCAAAAGGGTCAAAATGCCCTCTTCAAAGAAAAATGGGAGATTTCATAAATATTTCTGGCCGGGAGTTTTTCATATTTTTTTGTAGGTCCACAACAATAATTACTTGAAGTTCCACGAATGTCCAAAAATGAGTATAATGAGCCGCGTCAGACCAAAATAGCAGATTTTTTCTTCATCTTATGGGTCGTAGATTCTTAAGACTTTTTTGTGGGTCCGCTCGTGATAGAGAGGCCTCCCAAAGTCCATGTTGCTACGGGAAACTGCCTTCAGAGGCAGTGAAAAAAAAATGCTTAAAAGCCCTCAAATGGCTGCGTCGAACCAAAATAGAAGACTTTTTAGGCATGGCCACTTGGGACTCTTATTTTGTGGGTCTTCTCCTAATAGACGTTTCAACCAAAAGTCATGTTGTTTTGTGCAACTGGCTTCAGGGTCTGAGCTTACCAGTGAAATTTACGGAGCAAAATACCGGGAAATGAGCCCTTAAATGGTTGCTTCAAACCAAAATGGCAGACTTTCTGTATATTTTCTGTCTCGTCATGTTTGCCAATTTTAACTGGAGTGGGCTGAATTTTCTAAGCATTCTGGCGACGGCTACTGAGCCCATTTTGGAGTTCTTGAGTATTAAAGTCTCTAAAATGTTGATTCATTCACAATGTTCATCATTCACGGTAAAGAGAAAAAAAAAAAAAAACGGCCGCATTTAGAGTGTCTGTTGAGTGGTACCGGAAAGCGGCGTCGTGTTCGTGTACACACGAAGCTAACTATGCTAACTGCGCTAACCACGTTCTGCTCTTTGCCGGTGCACTTCCTTCCTTCGCTAATCTCACCTTCAACATGACGTGCAGCGACTGGATGGGCAGCAATGTGTGTGTGAGCTACACTCAGGTGTGTGTGTGTGTGTGTGTGTGTAAGCTCAGCTGTGCTGTGTGATCATTATTGTGACAGCTGAACTGCAGCGGAATCACGGTTCACTTGTTCAATTTTTAGAGCGCATGAAGCACCTAATGTCCACAAACCATGTGTGTGTGTGTGTGTGTGTGTCTGTGAGTGAGTGTGTGTTGGGGATTACAGCTTCCCTGGACATAATTATACAATCCTATACTGGGTCACGCAAGCTACGACTGTTTTTCTTTCTTTAATCTGAAAATCCCTCACAGGAAAACATTTAGTTGCCTTTTTTTTTTTTTTTTTTTTAACTTTGGCCGTCTTTTTACTTTGCATGTGAACATTGTGTTTGGGTTCATAGACTCATTCTGGATTCCCTAAAGGGATTTCTAAAAATTCTAAATACTAAATCGTGATTTTTAAATGTGGACCATTTAGTTGGTTTCATGAAAAAAAAATAAAAAAATGTTGTGATTAGGGAGTCGGGAATGAGTCAGCGATTTGGAATAGTTTTATCACTTACTCCCAAACGAGCGATGTTCAGAATATTGACAATATTTTTCACAAAAATCTTCAACAAGAATTTCACAACTTGCATAAAAAATACTCTAATGCCACAATTAAATCGAATGAAAAAGAATTGCACTTTTTTTGTCACGCTTCTTGTGGCCACCAGGGAGCAGCATAAAACTGTTGTTCCTCTAGAGAGGATAAAGAATATACGACTGTGAGCAGTGAGATCTACTCCATGTGTGTTGCAACATTTCTGTTCAATCGATTGCTTCAATGATTCCGTACCATAAAGACCTTTTTACACTTCAAATTCAAACCTTTTAACTCATTCACTGCCATTGACGGCTAAAGACGTCAAAAATCTTTTTTTTTTTTTTTTTACTTGGCTGGCAGTGAATGAGTTAATGTAGTTGTTTTCGAAAAACACAAGCTGCAATCTAGTGGCAGTTTGAGAGCAAACTTCAGCTGGGAGTGGCAATCAATAGCTTGAAGCCTCTTTCTTTGAACGCTTGTTCACGAGCTGCCAAACTGCTGCTTGATGTGAAGCGAGTTGAGTCACTGCCATCACTGGCAGACTGCTGCGGCAAGCCAGTGGGATCATTAAGGAACCCCGCCCCGGAAAATACCACAAGACACGCTACTCGAGAACCACGAGGCTCAAACGCAGCGTCGAGTGCAATACAATGAACAAAAAATTGCACAATAGCTGAAAATATCTGTTGACATTCTCTCAAATGTTCATATAAATTATTTTTAGTTATATAAGTTATATCATAAAATTGTACGTTCTCTGAATACGAGTGTCTTTTTGACAACTGCATACCTGTGTTGAAGCCAATACTGCAAATTGTGAGATGCCGGAGAGTGGAAATGAAAGTCTATCTATTCGAGTACATCCATCCAACTTGGGTTGCAACGACAGTAATCTCTCGCCACTTTGTAGTTCGAGTTTCGCGGCCTCAGTGCATCATGGGTTTTCAAAACATATTCATAAAATAAATAAATAAAAATGACAAAAATATTGTGGACCATATTATGGAAAGACGCGTTGTTTCAAAAAGATTTAGTTGCATACGCTCATACGAGGCACCTGATTGGTTCCGGGCACGAGATCGACCAATGATTTGAGGATAAAAATGAGAACTCGTCCATAATTGTCCACTGCCGGGTTTGCAGATCACGAATTGAATTTGTGTATAACAAGTATTTAGAATGTCGGGAGGGTGCAACGGTGTAATAAAGGCGTAATTACCCCGTAAATAAAAATTTACATTAAAAAATAATTATTATAATAATAAAAAAGTCCACCTTTACTTTTCGGTTTTTCGCACTTCGCTGGGGGTTCTGATCGTCATTAACCGTGAAAATTACAGCATTACTATTTATTCGCTGCACAATTGAACTGCAATGTCAAATGTCCGACTCACTACACATATGGCGGCTTGGGAGGGGGGGGCCATTGTTTTATTTGCGACTGACCTTGGGCAGGGAGGCTCTGGATCCCGAACTCTGCGTGGTCATGGTGAGCACGGTGGTGATGCCCAGGCCCACCCTGGCGGGGGCGGCGTCCATGTTGATCCAGAAGGACACCCAGGACAGGATGACGATAAGCAGGGACGGGATGTACATCTGGATCAGGTAGTAACCCATCTGACGCTCCAGGTGGAAGCGGGCCTCGATGCACGTGAACTTGCCTGAGGAGGAAGACATGCAAAGCAAATGATTGGACACCGAGGCGATTTATGAAATTTGAAACAATTACAAGGTATCGGTTCAAATTGTGAACAGACCCCGTTCCGATACATCAATTATTTTCAAATATAGGTACTTGCGTTCAAATGTTTACACTTCAGTTCATATTGCTAATAAACTCATTCACTGCCAGCCCAGGTAAAATGAAAGTACGTCTATATCCGTCAATGGTAGCGAATGAGTTAACGTGACCGTGAGAGGATTCTATTCGAAAGCTGAATATTCGGCCGTCATAAAGTACTCCATATATTAAGTTGATTTGAGTTGAGTTGAGTCTGCGCCAGCTGCAGCGAAAGCAGGAGATAAGGAGACTCAAGTTGACGTCGGAGGAAGCAGAAGAAGCGTGGAAAAGCCCAAGGTTCAAGGAGGCGGCGAGGAGACGAAGGAGTGAGGAGGCATCTGTGCCGGCTGAAGCGTGAGGAGGAGTTGAGGAGTAAGAAGTCGACGGTGTAGAAAGCACACTGCCATCTTTGTCATCTTCGGCGACGTCAAAATCCAGGAAGCAAACCGCAGCGACAGGAAGTCAAATGGCCGCTGACGGAGAAAACACCGTTGACGCCAGCGAGGAAAACCTTCATGCTGCACAAACACGGCAATTTTCATCGCAGCCGCTCGTCAATTCTCTCAAGAGTTGACTGAAATGTCAAATGAAAGATTCTAACGAGGTGATTCGGGAGTCGGGAATGATGAAGACTTCAACGAGAGGCTTGAAACTTCCATGCTAGACACTAAAAACGAGTAAAAACGTTTTGAATTAAAAATAATATATCGAGTATATTCACCTTTAGCAACATTATTAACAAACATGAAAGGGGAAATTTTTATTTGCATGTTCGCCATGAGACTAAACACGCTATTGCCATTAATTGACAATAACATTGACAGATTACGAACTGAACGGATTCATTCATTAATTTTCCTCCATCTTGGTGTGCCGCCATTTTTTTTTTTCCTATATCGCTCGCTGCTGTCGACTGAAACCGACGTCGTTGCGAACGTCTCTTCTGCGATTGGTCACCTAATGATGATGAAAATAAAAAGATTGGACTTCCCCATCGTCACTGCGCATTCCAACAAAATGGCCAACTCACAATTCCCAACCCAGCCGTATCTCGTCAACGCACGCTAACAACGTGCCACGTAAAATGGCCGACCGGCCATTTAATCAGCGCCATCAATATCCGCAACAACCTTCATATGCCTCAAATATCAACCAGGGAGGAAGAGGAAGAGGGAGCTGCGGCTGGATTTATGCGCGCGATACACTTGAGAGCTTTTAAGCTACGTCCATATTTTCCATCCCAGGACAAGATTGAAATGATTCATCCGTGTGTGTGTGTGCGAGAGCTTTAATCAATACAGTCCAGTGGACCGGGACGCACCAGCACGCACACACTCTCACACACCTCACTATATACTACAGGATGGTATCGAATATGCGGGCGAGAATTAGGTGCGGCACGTAATAAGCTTTTCATTTTGTGCTGAAGATTCCGCTGGAATTAACCACAACCAGGACATTCAAAAACCAACAAATACAAACCAGGTTACAGATTTTTTTTATCCAGTAAATTCTTTTCCGTCTTCCACTTCTAACCATCCTTCTTTCCTCCCTCAATTCCTGATCTATACTTTCCTGCTTACCTTCCCCATTTCCTTCCTTGCTGAAGATAACATATGGAAATCGGTAGATTGTTGGCCAGTAAAGGTAGTCCTGCCTGTGTGGGAGGTACAGTAGATTGCTGTTCAGTCGTGACTGTCTTGAAGGCAGATTGTTGTCCAGCAGTGGAAGTTGTGACTGTGTTCAAAGTATTTTGTTGTCCAGTCAAAGTGAATCACGGAGTCAAAATTGGTCAGTCGTGATGTGGTGAAGAAGTTGTAACAATATTGTTAGCGTAATGCAAAGAAGTTGTGGCATTGCGAGGTCCAGCGATCGCTTCCTATTGTTCTCGTTGTTGTTATTGTTCCTGCGGCGGCTGCGGTGCGCAGGGCAGGCGAGTTGTGCAATGCAGCAGGCGGCGAGTTAATTAGTATTTCAAGAGGCTTTTTGTCGCCCACTCTTTGTGTTGCCGGGCGGAATCTCGTCTCTCGCAGTCACACTGCAGCTAATAAATCCCAGCCTCATACAAAAAAAAAAAAAAAAAAAACACACCTTCACTCGTGCTTTATCTCCCATTGGGGGCCAGCCGCCAAAACAAACACACACATGCGCATATTGAGAGCGATGGCCACAGATAAGAAGGAAAGGAAATGAAGAATTGCGTCCTCCTTGACACAAACATGAGAAGGAGCAGCAAGCCTGTCAGCGATGAGCGCGTGACAATCAAGGAGGAGTGAAGAGGAAAACGGAAGAACAAAAGAGGAGGATGACCACGTGACAATAGGGACTGAGTTGAATGTAGATTGTTGCCCAGTAAAGGCAGTAGATGGTTGCTTAGTGTTTTGTCTTGCTGTCCAGTGGAGTGGTAGTGATTTGGTAGGTAGATTGATTTCCAGTATTGGTAGTAGTCACTGTGTTGAAGGCAGATTGTTGTCCAGTAGTGGTGACTGTGTTGAGGGTAGATTGTTGTTCAGTACTGGTAAGAGTAACAGCGTTGTAGCTTGATTTTTGGTGTGTGGCAGTACTGACTGTGTTTGAAGTGAATTGTTGTGTAGTAGTGGTAGTAGTGACTGTGTGGTAAATCAATTTTTGTCCACTAGTGCAAGAAATGACAAAAAAAATGTTGTAGCTGGGTTGATGTCCAGGAGTGTAGTTGTGACTGTGTCTTAGGTAGATTGTTGTCCAGTAGTGGCAGTACAGCCTGTGTGTGAAGAAGATTGTTGTCCTGTAGTGGTAGTAGTGACAGTGTAGAAGGTAGATTGTTATCCAGTCGTGGTTATACTGAATGAGTGGTCGGTAGAATGTTGTCCAGTAGAGGGAGTAGGGATTGTGTTGGAGGCGGTTTGTTGTCCAGTAGTGGTAGTATTGACTATTGAGGGAACTGTAGATTGTTGTCTGACAGCGGTCGTAGTAACTGCATTGTATGTCGGCAGATAATTGCAAGTTGGGGTCAAACTGACTGTGTTGAAGGTAGAATGTTGTCCAGTAGAGGCAGTAGTGACTGAGTTGAAGGTAGATTGTTGTTCAGTACTGGTAAGAGTAAGTGTGTTGGAACTTGATTTTTGTCAAGTGGTAGTTCGTGTGCGATAGGTCGATTGTTGGCTGGTAAAGGTTGTTGTGACTGTTCTCGGTTATTGTTGTGGAGTTCTGGTAGCGGCGCTGAGTTGTGTTTTGATGACTCACCGGTATTGTAGTGTTTGGTGCAGTATCTGAGGTCTTTCTCCTCCTTGAGGATGAACTGCGGCAACGTCAGGCCGTCCGCCACCTGCACGGCGCCTTTCTCGTCCCACTCGAAGATGAGGTCGTTCATCGTGTAGCCAACTGGACACGCACACACACACACACACGAACAAGCGCGTTAGCTTCGCGTCCCCTCGCGCATATTCATCATGTCGGACGACTAGCGTAGCGTCGATACACGTCCACATTTCCTTGTTAAATTTGATGAATGTTGTTCTTTTCTTGTTATTTCCACGGCAAAAGCAAAGGTGACAGGAAGGAAGCGGGACAAAGGATGTGGTCGCTATGGTTACCGAGTGATGTCACGTCTCTGCGACGTTGGCGCCGGGCCGAGAGCGCGTCCGCCGGCCCGCTGCGCCGCTCCTCCTTTCCAGGCGCCTCACGTCTACGCACACACATCTATATCACGCGTCTCACTCTATCCGTGCGCGTGCGTGTGTGTGTGTGTGTGTGTGTGTGTATTTCGTGTGTGTGCGACTCACAGCTTTCCAGCTGCATGATGCACGTTTGCACATCCATCGGGAAGTTCTTCAGATCCATGGGACAGGCCAGCACCAGTGTTATTCTGAGACACACACACACACCCAGTATCAGTTGCCGCTAAGAGGATTCTGTTGATCTTGATCAGCTGAGTAAATATGGTGACGGCTTTGCAGCAGTCGTTGCCGTTCAAATAATTCAAATCAAACTGCAGTTGCCTCAATTGGTCGTCATTCGAAATGAAAGAATTCAGACGAGGTTCCAACGTCAACGACTTTGCCTCGTGCGCCTCAGCTCCGACTGTAATGCGTTTTTTTTTTTTTTCCCGCGGCAGGAGGCAATCAAATCTGGATCGTGAAGAGGGAGCTTTGTAAAACGGCGTTTATGCTCAAAGCTCAATAATTGAAGCAGCAGGAGGATATTTTGGACGTCTTAGGAGATGTTTGGCATCGTCCATGAAAGAAACGAAAGTGAGAGCATCTCAAGGGAGAATATTTCTCCCAATGGCGTTATCATCACCATATCAACACCGTGTACAACTAAATACCACATCGAAAAAAAATTGAAAACAACAGATTGAGATTTTTTAATTTTTTTTTATGAGAATAAAGTCAAAAGATATGGTTGTAATTATTAAACAAAAACAGGACATTACGTCAAGATAAAAAGAAAGTTTTCCCAAGATGAAGTCATGATAATACGATGACAAAGTTGTACTTTTTTTTTTTTAAGTTGTAATGTTCGAAGAAAAATATAAAAAAAAAATATATTTTCATAAAAAAAAGGAAATAATCTTTACAACAAACAAATACATATTTTGTCAAGATAAAAAAATAATTAATGAATTAATAAAGTCATATTTTTCCAAAACAAAGTAGTCGTATTACGACGAGAATTCTTTTTGTTCTCATTAAGAAAAAAATGGAATGTTAGGAGACTAAAAAAAAAACAAATTGTCAGAATATAGCAGAATGAAAAAAATTGCAATACTCTGACATTAAATTCAAAGTTTAAAAGGGAAAGGTGGACCAGCTTCCATGATGTAAATTAGCAAAGAATTTTTAATGACTTTTTAAGATAAGAAATCTGTGTTCTCCGTTACCATAGCGACGCAACTCCCATTGCGAATGAATGGGCCACCACTGATCAAACTTGAAACCGTTTAGCTCATTACAAGTCCCATAGTTTGATTTTCTTCCCAAAATAAAAGCCCACAATTCACACATTTTACTCCCATTTTGACAAAAACTTTTCACATTTTCATTGATTGTTTCATTTGTTTTATTCTCGTAATAAAAGTCAACATTTGCCTTCTGAGATCAGTGAAAGAGTTTCCTTTTAATCAAGGACAAAGGCTAAAATATAAGTAAAAATAAAAAAATAATTTATTTAGTGTTTTTTTTTATTGTGTTTGTTAGTTCAGGAAAGAGAATATAAACTGAATTATACTCTTTACGATCATTTTCACGTATTTCCAAATAGGAAGTCCCTTTTCACATCCGCCGTAGTTCTCCAAAGCATCCCAACGAGGCATAAAGCCATCACAAATTCAACTTGCAAGAGTCAGCAGGCACATTCAAAATGGTCCGATTTTAGCGTCCCGCAAAGTCCAAATTTCGGGGCGCCCCCCCGCCCGCCCGATTTGCGAAGCCAAGAAGAAGCCAAGCGCGGTTTAATCCCGCTTGTAAACGGATCTCGATTGTGCTGCTGTCATGTGAAGGGCTCTCGTAGCTCCTTCTTCGCCTCCTGCCGGTGGACACCATGATGGACGCCGCACGCCGCCGGAATACTAAAAAGCTCCGTCGATTACCGTCGAGGCGAGGCGAGGCAATAAAAGGGAGCGGGAGGAGGAGGTGGGACGGAGGCGGCAATAACTCCTGCAGCCTTGAATTGGACGTCGGCGAGGCGCGATGAAAAGAAAAGCAGCCAGTCCCCGCTCTGACGCATTAATACGAGTTCTGCAGGAGCAGCGTCAAGGTCTGTGCCACGCCGTAAACTGGAAGCCATCAAGTATGGCCTCAAAACTGCATCAAAGTGGCGGAAAAGTCTTCCCTCAAAGATCATTAACATTCGCACGGTTGCTGCCAGCAAGTGATAAAAATGATAAAACACGCCACAAAAACCTGACTCATTTTTCAAAACTAAAATTCAAGTTGACTCATTTGCAGCTAGCCATAATGAGCAATTGTCTGCATAATTCATCATTTTGAAAATGGAAAATTTTATTTGGTAGCCATTAGGGCTGGGTATCCATTCAAATATCCAAAATCGATTCGATTTTCGATTCACTTTGATTTTCGATTCAATCAAAGATTTTATGCCGTACCAATTTAACTTTTGTGTACCTCAGAAGAACCAATGCTGCAAGTAGTACAAACTTATTGCTGTAACTAGGTACTTTAATAAAAATATGACTATTACGCAATTACGAATTGAAGCCAATCCACCATTTTGTTTTTTTCCGCTACTTTCACGGAACACAAGATCTCAAATGAAAGTCATACATCTTTGGGGAAAAACACATTATTAAAAGTATTGATATACGGTTTTATGAATTGACATCGGGCCATGAAGGAAAATCGATTAAAGTCAATGTTTCGATTTTTTTTTTTTAAACTCGACCCGAGTAGCTGTCACACAAAAAATTTGAAAGAACACTTCAAAGGCCAAAATGACAACAGAGAAGCCATCAAATTCCTTGTTGCTAAGTATCGACTTTGGGGGCTGAATCTCCCTGAAAAATCGGACAAAATCTCCAGCATCTTTGATGGAAATGTCTAATTCAAATCAGAATGGCAGAACTTTCTGCGTCTCATCAGGCCTGGTTTCATGAGACTTTTTTGTGGGTTTACCGAATTTCATTTTGCAAAGTCAAACTGGCTTTGGAGGCAGAATTTTCCATCTTGTGCGAATGGCCATAAACGTCAACTCCGACCTGACCAAATTTCATATCGAAAAGTGAAACTGTCTTCCAGGGTGGAATTTCTATTTGAGTCTGAATAATGTGGCAAAGAATACAATTTGTCGCGTGCAAGTCACCGTATGCTGTAGAGCACATTTCCGTTCTTGGAGATGCGCAGCAGCTTGTTATCGGTGGTGACCTCGTGGAAGTTGGCCCCCTTCTCGTTGGCGAAGAACAAGTCGGGTTTCCAGATGGAGTCCAACATGGACGGGTCCAAGTCCAAAGAGTCGTCCGGGTACTCGCTGTACGCCAGACGCGGGTCGTTCCACTGCTGCCTTAAGAAGATGTTCACTCTGTAGTCCTGTCAACAAACGACACGCGAGCGACTTCTCACAAATCGTACGACGACTGAGCTAAGCTTTTCAACATTGGAAAGCAGATTTTTAAGTTTTTCCAATATTTGAGACGGCCCCACACCAAGCTAGCGACAAGCTACAGCTAGCAAGCTAGTAAAGCTAGCCAGCAAAGTCGCTTCCAAGTCAGTCAGTAATCACCGTCTCCATGGCAACCAATAGGAGACACTTCTGACGAGGATCAGTCTCGCCAAGGGGATGACGAGGAGTAAACAACAAAAACTAAAAGCCATGCTAATTGCTAAGCTAACCGAAGATTGATATGTAATTGTGAAACACGGGAATTAAGTGCTTGGGTGATGAGCAAAAGTGGTCATCAAAAAGAAAAAAAAAAGTTCTTTCAAGCCTTTATATCTCGTGTTCCCAAATCCGGTCCTCGAGGGCCGCTCTCCTGCATGTTTTAGATGTCGCCCGCCTCCATCACACCTGATTCAAATGATCAGGATCATTATCAGGCTTCTGCAGGGCTTGCTCATGAGCTGATCATTTGAATCAGGTGTGTTGGAGGAGGGCGACATCTAAAACATGCAGGAGAGCGGCCCACGAGGACCGGATTTGGATACCCTTGCTGGCTGCTAACTTTTTCCATGATAATATTGAAATGAATGAGGTGATTTTTAAAAATTTTTTTTTAATCTTTTGCAGAGTGTTCCAGTCATTCAGGGAAGAAAATAATAATTCTTTGTGTTTCTTTAATGTGCTAATAAGAATTGTTCAAACAGCAGTCTGACTGTTGTTGCATTCAAATCAATTAAGGGGAGAAAGCATGCACACACACAAACACAGGCCATAACGCACCATCATCACAAACACACACACACACGCACACACACGCACACGCACACACTTGTCACGGGATCTTCTAAATGGATTTAGCGCCGGGATAAAAGATGATAAATCCGATTATTTCCGTACTTTGTTGTTTTTCTTTCTAATCTGCTAGCGCGGATTAGTGACCAGTCACTGTTCACTTGCCTCTCTCTCTCTCGCTCTCTCTCTCCTCTCACACTCTCAAACACACACACACTCGAGTAGTTCATTCATTAAGTTAAATATGCTATTTCAGAGGTACACATATGAACTTACAGAAGGCTGCAACTAGATTTTACACCGATCTAATCAAGTGGATTGAAATCGGTCGATATTTTGCTTCTAATGCAAAATCTCTGAGTGACTATGATGTTCTGATTTGCACGAGAGATCATAAGAAACACAACCCTGTTCACCCCAGAGTCATTTTGTGCTGCCATAGGGTATACATGAGACTGAAAGTTAATCTATTTTTAGCTTTGTGGCATGATAACCACGAAGTAAAAGAGTTTCTGTATTTTAAAAAAAAAATTTTTTTTTTTTTACATTAATACAGTTTGCGTTTGAGCATTATACCGGGCAGGTAAGAAATGGACAAACAATGTCGGACAAAATAAATATTGCGGCCTGTGGGTGCCGGGACTTGTACAACAAAGCCAGCTTCTAATATGAGACAAAAAGAAGCCGGCGTAGGCTAGTTGGTGTAGCTGGGAAGTTAAGTGTACGTCAGACAAAAAATGTCTCTGAAAGATGAACCCAGTATCAAAAAATATCAAAAAATTGATGAGTTGAAAATAAATTGATTAATTGCTGCACCTCTAAAAATATCGATGACGAACCTCCTATATCACAATTTGGTCAATTTAAATTATTATTATTATTATTTTATTTAATTTTTTTTACAAATTTTTACTAACGGGTGTTATTTATTTATTTATTTTATTTTTACAAGTCACTGACCAATCAAAAGTGATGAAAATGTGTTGCTTTCTTTTACGATACCGTGTTAATGGTTGAACAAATATTTAGGGGGGGGGGGGGTCTCCTGAAAAATTCGGATTTTGGAGGCACGTAGACTTGTAAGACGCATGATGTAAATACAAAACTTGCAATCTTACATAAAAATGCTACATCAGAGGTGCGTCACATCATAAATACGTTAAACAATGCGTAGATTATCTTCCTTTAATTCAAGTCAGTTTAATATTTGTATTACATGCGTCTTTTAATTTATTTCTAGTTGTGTGTTTATGCACTTCTAAGTTTGCTATCCAAGTGACAAAAAATTCAATTGCGCATCCCAGCCCGAGCAACACGCCGCACGTGCACGCTTGCTGCTCTCTTTTATCAGCACTAATGGAATTTCCGTGTAATGACGCCGCCTCAATCGACTCCTTTGTGGGGGCGCGAGCGGGGGTGCAAATGGGCAACCAGGTGAGGCGCGAGGCGGATTCAATGAGGCAGACGACGGCAGCGGCGGCATTCATTTAGAAATTCCACAAATATCTTCTTGGAGGACAATTGGATGCTTGTCACAAGTGTGGAAATGAATGCGGAGTCAATGATTTTGTGTGTTGCATTTTTGAGCATTTCTTGGCTTTTTAGGGCTGCGACAGCGTCAACAGAAAGTTCTGTCTTTATTCGCAGGCACGTCTCAAAAAGACGGTGGAAATTATTTCCGTCATTCAATTAGTGTCACGAACGATTCATGCCGGGGGGCCAATTCCGATTTCGATATGAATAAAGAGGAAATGGCGAATCTGGGGTTTTCGTTATCTAATAAGCTCAAAACAATTTTTAAAAAAATAAATTAATAATTATTATTATTTATATATTTATATGAATTAAAATATAATTAATAATTGTAATTATTAATAATTTAACAATAAAAAATAATGATTTTCTCGGTGTGTAATGAATTTCTAAATGAATTTCACTTTTTGAATTGATCTGAATTTGATTGAGATGCACTAATCATAACATAAATTACTACTTTCTCGGCATGCACCGTGATTGAAAAAAAAAAAAATCAGAATTTGCCTGGAAAAGTTCTTTTATTTCAGTCGTTCAATTAAAAACAGTGAACGTGACTAAACAGACCATCTCTCGGGGCCAATTCCTGAAAAAAAAAAAGTTTTGAAATATTCAGATATTTTTGGGAGGTGGTGAATCTCAGTTTTTTGTTCTTGTCGAACGGCAAATTTTGCAACAGAAAATCAAAATAAGACAACTTGTGAAGTGTGATTCAAAACATTTTCAACAGTAAACATCTGAAGTTTCTCCTTTACTTTAACAGTGACATCATTCCTATGGAGCTCTGGTGGCAAACTCAAGGCCCGGGGGCCAGATCTGGATCTCCGCCACATTTTATGCGGCCCATGAAGGCTTACCACAATTTTTGCTCCATGTTTATTTCCAAACACAAACACACTGAAAAAATGCTTCACTTTCCTCAAAAGAAAATATTGAAGCTGTTGGCGCTTTTATCTGAAATGCTGTTAAATCTATCACTGTAAACGCAAAACATAAGCGGAATATTTCTCTTTCTATTTCCTTGTGAACCGAAACTTAAAACCGAACCGTGACCTTCGACATCGCGAGTATACATTCATGTGGTGTCACCATGACAACCGGCTCGGCTCTCCTGAAGGCAACCGGAACTACGACGTGGACACGGCGGCTGTAGCGCTTGAACGATGCAGAGAACTTGATTTATTTATTTTATTTTTTAGTCACACTTCATCACGCAGAGCGACGGACTTACCATGGTGGTCTCGGCAATCGAGCCAAAGCTGTTGATGAAGATGTTGCAGGTGACGTTGACGGGAGGACCTGAGAAGGAGCAGAGCACGACACATATCAAGCCACGGGAACGTTGTTCCACGAGTCACCGTTTTTGCGATCAAAATGATCACGCGGATCAACAATATTGTTTCCATTTTCTAAACGTGTACGATAAAAAACACGCAGTTTAATTTGGAAAACACAAACTGCCGATCCGAATTTTGCCCCGCGCAGGTTCGAATCCCGCTGACAACACCAATATGTCGTAAGACACAGATAAAAGACTGGAGGTCCCACCGAGACTTTTCCAAGAGCCCAGGACTCAAATAATTCCACAAAGTCCACACGAAGTCTAGGAAAGGTGAGGACAACCAAAACATTGAAGGAGATGTTGCCTAAAAGGCAACTCACGAGTGCAAACGTGTTCAAGAGTGTCAAGTTTTACCGGAAAGCCCGTTACAGCACAAGTGAAAATGTCCACCACGACGCACACGAACATGCTCACAGAGACACACGCGGACACCCAGAGGTCAATCAAAGTGTTTTATCGCCCTTCCTCCGACACCACCGCCAGCCGCCATCTTGCTGAAATATTAACACAGATGAAAAATCCAGGACCAGCGTCCATAAATTTCTTTCAAAGTCAAACTTGCTCCGACATAAACATCACTACGCTCTGCAAGTATAGGTGTGTGCGTGTATGTCGTGTCGTGTGTGTGTGCCATCGTAGAATCAAAATCAATTTCCACTGCGGATGTAAAGAGTTTACAAATTATAATTTCATATTCTGAAATTGTATTTAACAGGTGACGCTTGTTGATGCTGATTTTAGTGTCTGGGTCACCAGTCCAACGTTCCATATTAACGTGATAACTGCATCTGTGTGTGTGAGTGTGTTTGTCTCTCTATACTTGTGTGGACCAACCTAGACAAAACACCCTTGCTGTGAGGACATTTTGGCTGGTCCTCACAAAGAAAATGCGAGGATGAACCCCATCCATCCTATAAAATGTTCTGTATAAGTTTCATAAGGAGTGCGTGTGCGTGTGTGTGTGTGTGTGTAAGTGGTGGTAAACATCAGCGAGTGCATTATGGGCCTGTACAAACATGGCGGCAAACAAGCGGCAGGGCCCGGCGCCGCCATGTTGACTCCAACCTCTAAACACGCCGCACTTGTTTGTTGGCCTTCTATTATTTATGGGATTTATTTGCCTTCAGGTCACAGCGGGTTTTGGGCGGGCAAACACACACACGCACACACGCCGGCGCAGGCACGCTCACACACTGGGTCGAGCGCTTTAATATCCTGCTGCAAGTCGGTGTCTAATTCCACAGGCGGGCCGAAGGAAGGAGTCTGGATTACTTTGATGGCCAATTACTCTCCCTGTCAGCGTGTGCGCATCCCTGCAGGCGCTTTCCCTGTGAGTGCGTGTGTGTGAGTGTGTGTGAGAGAGAAGCACAATGGTGGTCCATTTAAAGGGGAAGGATGGTGTAAGAGGGCCAAGAGGGCACAAGTGTGGCGAGCTTTGATTGGACCGTGGATGGCCTGGCTGACGAGTGGGCGGAAAAAAAAAAGGGCCTTTATCGTTCCGGTTGGGAACGTAAACACAACAGAATCACAACAACTAGATGACCAGCACATACCGACATGGACTTGGAAACTATAGCGTTATAAAAAGAAGACGGCACCAAAAGACTGCAGACAGAACCTATAAACCCACAGAACATAAAGCTTTACAGAATCCAGATACGAACAATAGTGCTACAGAAGCAAGAAGAAAGAACCCATCAAAAGCAAATAGAACAAACAGAATTTTTTGTTTAACCTAAAGAACATCAAGCCTGACGGAGAACATATAAGATAGAGATGTACAATATATCGAAAAATTATCAATATCGCGATATTGACCCATGCAATAATTTGCCTCATGGAATTGTACGCTTTTATCCGAATTTGACAAGTCAGACACAAACTTGCATCGCCACCCAACTGTTGGACACCATCTCTGGGAATTTCATTTAATATGCGACGAATATATTGAACTTGCTTATTTTGCTGCAAAAAAAGATTCTTTCATGCGATATAATATAAAAATGTCCCTTCTTTAGGCACACGTCAAATATCGCAATAATATTCGATATTGCGATAGTCAACAACCATATCACATAGCGCATATCGTACAGCGCCTACCTAGAGGCCTACATAGCCCATGTACAACCGACCGAAACTAAAACCTGAAGAACTTGACGCTCTATACAAACCGTATACAACCTCGAGCTATCGAAACCAAAAAACCCGGAGAGAACCTATAAACCAACAGAACCTAACGATTCTTTTGGATACGGTCATCATCTGAAAGAACCCCCTCAAAAATGAGATGACACATCTCAAGAGGTCATCCTTGAAATGAGTACAGATCCAAAATGGATAGAATCCAGTGATCAAAAACTCAGATACAACCAATAAAACTTACTGGACGTGTTGTGCAGGATAGAACAAACGTCAGCCAGGTACTGTTAGTACACAACCCAAAATTCATGCGCGCCCCAAGACGAGCCTCTCAGGGGATCTCCCATGATGCAACCTCTTACCCACAGTTGCATCTGAACCACTAACACATTACGGTGAGAACTTGATAGGGAGAAAATCTGAGGTACGAGCAAGCTTCAGAAATGTTGCTCGGGGGGGCGTGAAAGCGGATGGAATGAAGAAAAGTGAATCGAGGTGGACGACGATACGGGACAAGAGATTTGAACGTCTGACGAACAGCTGTTGCAAAACGGCACTTGTTTGTTTACATTCAAATTATTATTATTCAGATTATGAATCATGTTTCTCTCTCTCTCTCATCCACAAAAAAAACCAAAAATCAAAATCACTCGACAAACAAATTGAACCACGAGGTTGGTCACGGAACCGATTCAACTTGTGAGTCAAGCTGCCGCAGTATTTTATTTTCCAACAAATAAAGAACAATCAAAGACCGCCGCCATCCTCATGATCCTGAGTGCAGAGCTTGCGGATGTTTCAGCGGACGTAAACAAACAAACACAAAGACTTTTGGCTGAGCTCGTTAAAGCAAGAAAAAAAAAAAAAAAACGGAATTTGTGACTTAATGAGGATTCTACAGCTTCATTAAATATTCATGGCACTGGCATGCTGGAGAGTTTACCTTTATTGCGCTAATACCCGCATTTACTGCACACGCTAACAGCTCGCGGGCTGAGAAAAAAAAACAAAAAAGAAAGCAAAAAAAAAAAAAAAACCCCATCAGGCATCTTCCAAAATAGAAAGCCAGGCACATTTTCTTTTCCGCTTCTACAAACCACGCAGAGTCCTCACACCAGCGCAAGAAAGAAAGATGCTCTTTGTCGCAGCCAATCAATAAAAAGCGCAGAGAACCTCGTAACAATCTTTTTTCTTCCTGCGAATCTTTTAATGAAGTCGCTTTTGTGACGCTGACGTTTGAAGAATGCAATCGCTGCGTGCCGCATTTTTATTGTTGTTGTTGACTCGACGTGACGGCTAACACTAAACGCTTCAAGCTGCTTTATTTCCTCAAACTTTATCGCGCCGCAACACACGCGTACACACACAGTGGTGCTAACATTTCAATGTATTCTGTCAATAAAGGGAAAAGGAAAGAAACAAGGAGACAAAAGACGGGAAGGCGTGGCAGTAATCCTTGTGGCACTCCAAAGACTAAAAACGGCGCCAATCGTGACAGGTTCTCAAGCAGCTTAGTCATGAGACACCTTCAAAATCAAAATCAATGAAAACAAGCGGCTGAGGCAGTGAGCCTTGTGGAACTCCAAAAACTAGAAAGTTTACTCCATCACTTAATTTAGTGCCGTATCTTAACTCATTCTCAATTAAACAGAATTTTCGAGAAGCTTAGTGATGTGAAGCGTTCATCATGTGTACTCTGTCAAGTTAAACTCGTATCTTGATGTGTTCTAAACCCCGATACTTTTGTAGACTTTGAGTCATGTGCTGCCTTCATACCAAGTACATCAACTTAAAGCGGTGTGGGAATGGCACTGACCCTTGTGGCACTCCAAATTCTCTCCTGTGCAGTAGTGTCACATCTAGAATCATTTTCAGTCCAAAAGAATTTTCTAGAAGTTCGGTGACATAATGCCTCTGTAATGTGTACATCAAAAACAAGGGTGGGCATGGCATGGATCCTTGTGGCACTCCGAAGAGTTTAGTAGGTCAGTAAGTCTAGTTTGTCATCATAGATTGGTCTCAACTGCAGACTTTTCCAGAACATTACGCATGCGGTGCCGTAATATTGGCGCTTACAAGTAACACAAGTGGGTCCGGCATTGAGCCTTGTGGCACTCCAGAGACCTTTCATCTATCGGTCGGTATAATCTTGTATCGTGATGCGTTGTCAAATTTTTGAAACTTGCAGACGACTGCGGCGTGTCGATCTCCACGAAGCATTCAGCTCCAGTCAGAAAGCGATCACATTCACAAAGCTCAAACGACAGTCCGACAACGTCAAGTGTCCCGGAAAGGTCGGACCACAAGCTGACAGGACCAAACCGGTCAAATATTTGAGTTAAGATCAGCACACAGTCGGACGATTTAGCTGCTTTTGAGCTCCACTTTGTTTTTTTAATCAGGCCGAATTTCAATTTCAAGCTTCGGCGGGCGTCGTTAGCCATGCAGTCAGTGCAAAAAAAAGTGCTTAGAAAGGGATTGACGCATGTGCGCCTGTGACACTTTTTGGATGTTTAAAGTCATGTTCGGAACAAACTCGTTCATCTGATCGGACTATTTCTTTGTTGGCCAATTCAGATTTTAGCCGAAATCCGATGGAGTTTGTGTTCCAGAATAAAACGCGACTTGTGACGTGAATGAAATTCACCTTCCGTCCGCCTTTGCTCGCGGCACCGTCCGTTCGGTCGAAACAATTGTGACATTCGTCGCCTTTTGATGATGTATAGTTCAAATGAGCGCCTGACAGCGGTTTTCCATTTCCGGATTTTTCATAGTTAGTTTTTTTTATTCTGCAATAATAGTTTGATACACCCGAAAAATGTGGTCGCGCATTGATATCTCAAATTTTCTTCTGACCCAAACTTGGTCACGTGACGGCTCGTATCTCAAAAGAAGCACAGTGCAGACTTGTTGATTCTTGGCGGACTTCCTGTCTTGTCACCGTTGACTCCGAGCGGCGAATTCCCGAATTCCTTTTTGAAGGCCAAGCTTGAGGCTGCTCACACGTTTCCCGTCATGCTGCTGTCAATCGCATTCTGTCGCTTCACTTCCTGCCAGCCTCTTTAACTTCATTAGTACGAGACGTGCGTGTGTGTGCAGTTGTGAGTCAACACACTAAGCTGCAAATAAACAAAGGACAGAGTGAGGAAAGACGTTCGCAGTTTAATGAGGTGCCGACTTTACACGGGCGAGTTGTTTGAAAATGGAAAATCCACTCGCAGCGTTTCGGACCCCCCAAAAAAAAATCCTTTCCTGTCGCCGTGCGACCACTTGAACGTTCTCATGATGGCGCTTTAGATGTTTTAAAGTGGCGTCACAAAGGGACTTGGAATGTTGTCTTTGCAATATGTTATAACTCGGGCTGTCAAAATGAAAGCATCGACTCTGTCTCTGTGTTTAAGTTCCCACTGGGTCTTGCAAACCAACACTGCTGGAGTGCGGCGCTGGTGGGCAGTTTTGAGAAACGTTTCCAAAATAAATGTCTCCATTTTGATCGTATTCAAGAATCCAAGAAAGCTATTAGAACAGTCTTTGAATTTAATACACTTTATATTTGGTGATTTTGCATCAATTCCAAGATATTATTCAAGTAAATATCTGTTATAAGCTTCGCGAAAAATGTGATTAATCACAATTAATCATGGATTTTTTTTTGTGTGATTAATTAGTTAAAAAAAATGAATCAATTGACAGCATTAGTTATAACAGCTTGCAACTACGGGACTAAAGTGGATATGTTTTGTGATGGAAAAAAAAAATGCAGACCATCGATAACCGCGTCGCCGCCAGTTGATTACAAGTGTTGCACACTTGATAGCTTTGCACTCCCCTTTCGATCTTCTTTGTATGCAAATGAATGTTGTTTTTTTTTCATTTTTTTTTTTTTTATGTGCGCCTCAATGTCTGAGTGTTTTACAATGCATGCAAATGCATCTGTTAAAATATATGCATGAGTGCGTGCACGTGCGCGTGCGTGTCATTTAATGCCGTGTTCTTGGCTTGGTTTTGCGCGGACAGACATTTTCTATCCTATATGCTCGTGCGTTTCAACGTGCGCTTTGGTTTAAACGCGCGTACGTGTGTTCGAGTGGATAACTTAATGAAGTGCGTTGCTGCTGTGCTTTTTAGCTCCGTTTTGTGCAGACGGACATTTTATCTCCCCGTGTGCGCGCGCGTGTGTGTGCGCGCACAATTTAATGAAGTGTGTTGATGCTGCGCTGTTAGCTTGATGCTTTGAATCATCTTGACAGGAAAGAAGATGTATCATGGCAGCTGAGTGCACACGCACAAATACACGCACACGCGCACACACGCGCATCCAGGTTGAGTCACAGTCACGGTCTATATTGAAATGTCATATGAAGGTAAGGCTATGTGTGTGTTTGCCGCGGGCGCGCTGCTGTAAACATGTCGTCAGCCTCAAAGAAAAGCGAAGAAAAGCGAAGCAGGCGTCCATTGACAATCGCGCTCACTTGACTTCAACTGCAGGCTGAGCTCCTCAATGCTTGCACAACATTTGGCTTCCATTTCACGTTTCATTCATACTGTGTTGTTTTTTTTTTTTTCTTGCCTTTTTCTTGTCATCAAATGGGACAAAATGTGAAAAGTGCAGTCAGACATTTAAAGAGGGAAATATACGCTGTTGTGTCAAATTCAGCTTTCCAAGGTCCTGTATCATCCAAATACAGTTGGTACCTTGGATTATGGGTTTGATTTATATAAATCCATTTTATACAGTGAAATGAATTTAAAAAAATGTGAATTGTGAATTGAAAATTATGAAATTAAATTAAAAAACATTTTTTTGTGCTTTTTTTCATGTTGATTATAGAAAAACAGCATTGTTCTTAATACCCCCCCCCCCCCAAATAAACTATAAAGCTTTTTTTTTCCCAAATACAGCGGGACGGCAATTTTTTAACTTTTCAAAGCTGGGCAGTCCGTCCCGCCAGCCCGGCCAGACGCCCATTTTTGAGGCGAGGGTTGGGGGGTTGACAAATTAAAAAAAAAAAAAAGGGCTCGATTAAGCAAGGCCTGAGGTGGATTTTAGTCCGGCCCACGAATTGGCCCTCATGCGTGTGATGTGGTGACGAAGCGGCCAAAAGTTCATCTCAACCTACTCAGCGAAATGGGCAAAGGACAAAAATAGCCTCGGAATGCGTCAAAAGCGCCACTTTCAACCGTGCGTACTTACTTGCATTGGCCACATTGATGGAGAAGAAAGAAGAAGAATGGGACGACGAAGAAGAAGGAGACGTCAACCCATTTCGGTTTGACGAAACACCATAATAAGCCCATAATGAGGGGAGTGGATTTGAAACGTAAATTAGCCAGCTATTGACCAATAAATAAACCTCTGCCATTAGCATCTTTCCCGCGGCAGCGTCATGCATGGATGCTTTTTTTTTTTGGGTGTTGGCGACAATTTTTATAAATAAGGCCGGAGGGTCGAGGCCGGAAGGGTACCAAGGTCGCTGCCGGACGGCGGGGGACTGCTTGGCAGTGACAAAATCTGTATATTTTTCTTAGTTTACCGCAGTTTTTCTTTTGTGGGAAATACTTTTTGGCAGCGTTTTATTCAAGTATTTTTTTTTTTTTTTACCTAAAAACAAAAATTGTGGATACAGTACTGGCCCTGTTAGAATTGGTACCGGCCCCTTCTACAGGTATTGAATATATAATACCGTAAATTTAAATGATTTCATATTTATCATCTTTATCCTGTATTATTTAAACCTATAAATAAAACCAATAAGAAAACATTAATTCTGTATGAGTAAAAAAAATTTTGGGGGGAGTATAAAATATTATATAATATGTGGATTATAGTAAAAATAAAATATGTGGAATAAAAAACAATAATGTGTTGACTTTATCATATTTATGAAAATTGAAAAAGCAAGGTCAAGGTATGCGTTGGCCCAACACAGCGCCATACTGTTCCCAGGGCCATCGAGCCCACCATTAATGTCAACCCTGCAACTGTGCGAAAAAAAAAAAAAAAAAAAAATCAAGCATTGGGAGTATTTTCTGGAAAAAAAATCACCATGCTTCATTTGGTCAACATTTTGAGGAAGAAAGTGAATTTTAGAAAAACGCAACAAAATGCGGCTAAGAAAGCCGCCACGGTCGTAGTCGCATGCATCAACATCACAACTCAAGGAAGGAAACACATTTTTGCAGTTATTAGGGTTATTACTCAAGTGCGAAAAAAAAAAAAAGGCCGGGAATGTTTTCCCACACACGCAGCATCTCCGCCCACGGAGGAAGGAGAAGAAGAGAAAGAAAAAAAAAAAAGAAGGGGGGATCGTGGGGGAGAAAAGAAAGAGGAAAGTACCTTTCTTGTGAGTAGCTTCATTTTTGGAGCCTTTGGGGTCTAATAATCAAAAAAAAAAAAAAGATGACAATTAAACACAACACAAATCGTCCGTTTGTTGATTTTTCTTTTTCTACTCAAGACTAACAAGAGCTGAGCAACTACTCGTTGTTTGTCCCGTTTGAGGAAAACAACGCGACTATCAGGGTTGGGGGGGGGGGGGCGCCATGGCACGCTGCCAACAAGGGAGGGGGGGGGGGGCGAGGGGCACGTTGGCAGCAAGGGTAGAAAGGGGGGGGGGCAACATACTGTGAAGGCAGTAGCAGCAGGGCAGGGCGGGCGAGGGTGAGGGGGGGGGGGATGCACAAGTCTAAAAGAGCAAACTGCCAGAGTGCAGCGGCCATGGAGAAGATAACGAAAAGGAGGAAGAGTGGAAGGTGTGGAAGTCAAACAAGCAAAATGCACGAGTATCTTGTGAAATGCACTACTTACTTTTTTCGAGAGGGATGATGCAAAAGGGGGGCGGGGGGGGGGGGTTTCGGAATGCATCAAGACTACATGTCAAAATGGCTTCCTTTTCATTTTAGCCATCGCGCACAGGGAGTGAGGTCACGGTGCGGCCTCAACGTCGCCACGACAACCAAAAACACACTCTCGAGTCACATACTTCATGTTTGTCCATAAATGACAAACTGCCTTCATCAAGCGCCTCCTCATGAAATACTTCAAAACCACCAAGTAGCACCATCATGACCAACATTAAAATACAGTAGCATAGTAGGCCCGAGTGTTAAAAAAAAAAACGCCTTGATTTGTATTTATTCATTTTTTAAAAAGTTGAAGTCACTTTCACATTATCCACATTGTAGATTTTAATTCAGAATTTTTGGGCTGTGCCATTCAGTTCGGGGTCGGCAACTTTGGCCAATTTCGAAAATCGCGTGCTGAAAGGACACCGGACAAGCTCTACTTTTCCGACAACACATATCTTGTCAGGAGGGATGTAACGATATCGAAAGCTCACAATTTAATTTTCTCGCGGTATTCACATAAGTGTACGATATTTCTTACAATATCGTGGGAAAGCTCCACCATCAGTGACGTTTTCCTATGTTGTCAAAAAGACATTTTCAACGACCGTGCATATCACTTCTTTCCCCGTTCATCCACTGGTATTTTTGTTGCAGCAATAATTATCTCACAATAACAAAACTGTCCGCTGAGAAATGATCTGTTCATTAATTTGGCAGTATTCGTCACATTTTTCTTATTTATAACGTTAGAAATGTGCTTACGATGAGTGATTCCTTTGCTGAAGTCCAAAAATTCTAGTCAAGTCATTATTTGCGGGTGACAGAGACCAGGCCAGTCCGCAATTAGCGGAAATCCACAAATTATTGTCTGTCTTTATAAGTGCATTGAAACAAAAAAAATAATGCTAATAAGTGTTTTACACAAAAACAGGGGTAGCACTAGATACTAAAATCACATTTGTCATCCAGGGAACAATTACTAATTCCAAGTCATAACATGACCAAACCAAGAGAGACCAGACATTTTTTTTAATTTATTTTTTTTTTTTAGAAATGTGATATAAGCGCATCTTCATATTTATCAAAAAAATGAGTTTACTGCCACCGGCGAATGCGGTCATGCCTCGCTTATATGGCCGTTCACTTTTTGCACATTCAGTGATTCGCTGATTTTTATTTATTTTTTTTTAAATTCTCTTTATTGCTCCGATTTTATGATTACGTTTCCACATAGGTACTGCTGACTCAGTTAGCAAAAAAATGCAAAAGTGCACAAAAGACAGAAAATGTCCAAATTCTGGTATCACTTAAATGAGCTCATCTAGAGCGGCCAAATGTGGAAGATGTTCCCTATAAAATCAAAGTATCAATATTATAAAAAATGGATGCATGGACTTTTTTTTTTTACACATTTCCAATGCCACTTGTAGCCGCGTTGTCACGCTTCAACGTCAGGCGGGTTGAAAGATGGACTCGGGGTGAATTGTTCTCCGTATTTCGCACTCTGTCGACTTTTACCTCTGCGCACGGCCCAGCGCTCGTGTCACGCTAAACCCCGGTCTTAAATCGAGGCTTAAAATCGGGATTAAAAGTGAGCCGTAGGCAGAGCTTAGCCCCGGGCTGTCCCAGCATCACGCTAGCTGACATTCAACGCGCGCGCACCACCGCTATTCCCGCCGTTATCCTGCCGCTCAAACGGGAGCGCGGCTAATTAGCAAGCGTTGGCGTTGATAAGGAGACATTCGCTACAGGTGTGACGGGATTCCACGCGGGCGCTAACGTATTAGCATCACATTAGCTGCCACACGGATACAAACGGAGTCAGTCAGTCATGTTGAAACCTCCTGGAAGGAATACATTCATTCAAATGTTCATTTATTACTTTTCGTTTTGTTATTTTGGGGGGATTTCGTTTTTAAATGATTGAAAGTGCAGCAGTCACACTAACCTATTTGAAAATATATATTAAAAAAAAAAAACATTTTATAGGGAAATTTAACATGTTCTACCGGGCTGATTCTATTTTCTCTTTCCGAAATTCTGAAGGAGAATTTTCTGATGGTTAAACGTAGCTTAAGTCAGATCTGCTTGAAAAACTTTATTTATTTATTTATTTTAAAGCAAGGCCGCTTTAGTTGTGTAGCGCATTTCATACACACGGTAACTCAATGCGCTTCATGTAATTAAAAGCATTTATAATCAAAATAAACATTTAAAAGCAAATTGAATAAATGAAAAGTATCTTATTAAGAGTGACAACATTTAAAATTTATTTTATTAACAAGAGATTTAAAGACAAAGTAAAGAAATCAAACGTAGCTTACAAAAAAAAAAACAAGGTACAGTGAAATTGATTTTAAAAATGCTTTAAAACAGGGGTGGGCAAACTTTTGGATTGGCGGGCCACAATGGGTTCTAAAATTTGACAGAGGGGCCGGACCAGGAGCAGATAGATGGAGTGTTTTGGTAACCTCACCTCATCGGAGAAAAAAAATACATTTGATTTTAAATGAAAGTGAACGAAAGCATTCCAACAATATATATGTGTTTGAAAAACCACAGTATTTAGAAAATAAAACATGAACAAGGTTTATTCCATTTTTTTCAAGTCCGACGGGCCGGATTAAAACGTTTAATTGACCGCATGTGGCCCCCGGGCCGCAGTTTGCCCACGCCTGCTTTAAAAGGCCTTAAATATTTGAGACGTGAGAATTGGTCGTGCTTCTATTAAATGATTCAAACTGCTGGCCTTAATTTTCCATTCCGTTTGAATTGATCTGTGTTTTGTTCATTTTCTAACTGCCAAAACAAAAACAAAAACAAACTAATTCATAAAAAGATTACATTTTCAATTTTCTTTTCTTGCAGTTCATCCTGTTGCACCATTTTTTTTTCTGTCAGTCTCGTTTTTCTCACCCTTGCTTTTCTCCGGTCTTCCTTTACTTCTGTTCTTGCTGTCCATCCTCTCTCCTTCCTCTCTACCTGTTCTCCGCATTCTTTCCTTTTGTTGCCGTCTTCAAGTCATCCTGACTTTTCCGTCATGGTCAGTCTGCTTGGTATCGTCGTCGTTTTTCCGCTCTTCCTTTTAATCACGATTTTTCCCCTTTCGTCCCATCTTCAAGCTCTTTCCGTCTTCTGCTTGTCATCCATGCCGTTTCTGTTCTTCCTGTCTGCCAGTCTTTCCCGTCTCGCAATTCTGGCTGTCTTCCACCGTGTCCCAAACTGACATTTGGGAGTTTCCACGTGACACCCAAAGCGTGTGCTAAGCTAAAAGCGTCCGAACTTGTTCTTGGTCAGCACGTCATTCGCACGCTACCTCCCCCCCCCCCTCTTAAAATGCTTCCCCCAACACCAAGCTCATTACTGCATGTCCAGTCGTAGCATTAAGCGGCCATTAAGCAAGTGCTGATCGCGGCAAATCAACGTCAGTGCTGACAGATCATAAAGCACAGCCCACCTGGACACTCGTTTACTTAGCGTGTTAGCTGACTCACATTTCGATTAGATAAGTGCTCCGTCACACTGCTGCTCGTTAGCGCCTGGTGTTAGCCAAAGAAGCGCAAATAAAGCATTATTAAACACAAGTAGCTCATGTTTTAGCGGGAGTAGCTAATGTGTGGCATTGTTTAACATCATTGTATTCGATGATTTAGAAAAAAAAAAAAAGCTAACGGAACGGTAGAGGATGTTTTCGCTCATCTATTTCATGTTTTAAAAACAAAATGGCTGATTCATACTTTGTAGAATGTTTCAGCTTTATCAGCTTTCGTGCAGTGTAGCATTAGCAATGTGCCAAGATTTCCTCAAGACGACAGTCGGTCAAAATTCCGTCTGGTTGGATTGACCACTTCGACAGTTCACTAAAATGCTCGCTAAAAATCTCTTTTTAGTGCTTTGGTCGAAGCGAATGACTGAAGGATTGTGAACACGCTGAGCTAATTTGCAGTTATGGAAGTGCGACAATAAACACATATTGATAGAACGACAGACAAATAAGTAAAACACATCAAATATAAAGTGTAAAATAAATAAAAGGTTTCAAAAGATAAAGTCAAGCTCAACTAAAAAAAATGAAACTTGAGCCTCTTTTTAAAAACATCAACGCTCTCGGCGGCCCCATCGTTTGGGCCGTAGTTTTCAGAACGACGCCTCGCCGTGGGTCTTACGAAAAGGCCAGTTACCGGAAGACCTGAGGGTCCGCAATGGGGTGATATGATACAAGAAGATCTGCGAGATATGAGGGGGCCTCGGCCAATCAAAACCAGTCGTGAAACATACAGGGAGCCAACGCAGGAATTCTGAAACTGACAAACTCCGGAAACTTGGTACTCGGGTTAAAAGCAATCGTATTGTATAATTGTAATTTGTCAACTCTGTGGAGTCGACATTATTTCTTCTCAGAAGGAGCTTGACAACGGCCATATTAAATGCGTGTGGAAAGGCCAACGTCTGAAGAGAACAATATTTGGGTGGGTTTTGTGTGTGTGTGTGTTGTGTTTAGTTGCTTTTGTGTGTTTCCCCAGCATCCCTGCGTGTGTGCGTGTGTGCGTGTGTGTGTTGGCTGTTGTCGTCAGCTCTCGATTGCGTGTCAGAGACGACTGAGCCGAGCAGCACTAGTTTGCCTTTTTTAACTGGAGCACACACACACACACACACACACACCCCCCCACACGCACACGCACACACTAAAGTGCATGACAAAGGAGCAAGTGTGAGCTGTCACGCTCCGCAGACGACACGACGGCCGTGACAGAGCGCGGACATTCAGGTCACCTCATCACAATTATCTTTTAAACGATCCCCGAGACGAAGAGGGGCTCGTCCTCCTCCTCGGACGTGTCGCAAACATCAAACGCTTTCATTCGTTACGCTCATTAATGAGGCGCTAACGCGGAAACGCAAAAAGCTGGCCCAGTTTGGCGGAAGAACGCGCTTTCTGTGATGCATCCACGACAGGAAACAAGCACGTCAGTCCAACGCGACCGCTAGCTAGCTAATGCTAGCTAGCTAAGCTAATGCTGACCGGCAAAAAAGGGTCAAATGCCCAGTTCTGAAAACCAGCTATGAATGCCCAACCAATTAATCCGTCAGTTTATTTGTTTTGTTGGCTGATATCAACGCTTATGAAAATAATCATCGGCTGGAGTTTTGCCAAAACCAACGGCGACATATTCTTATTTTCTCATAAAACAGTAAATGCAGTTCAGCGGTGGAGTCATAAAGATATCTTTCTTCCATCGTGTACTAGTCGGAGGTCCAACCCCATGCAATACAGTAAAAAAAAAAAAAAAAAAAAATTATAAATTGCGCCGACGTACTTCTTGCGAACAATCACATTAGCTTGTCACGAAAAAGCTACTGCAGCCTGTCGACCGCGAGTTCGCCGCTAATGCTAAGGTAGTTGGCACGACCAGTGAACAACCAAATGAAATGTTGTATCGGGAGTAGCGGGGAAAAAAAAAAATCCAACAGGCATGATGGCCAGTCAAAAGTTGAGCTGCTTGACTTGTTGCTAAAGTGAGAAACCTGTGACATGTGTCTTCAAGGGGGGGTAGCGTCCAATCAGGGAAAGGGGGGGGGGGTCTCTACAATTGTCATTGTATGTAACTTATTACCATCAAGAGTATAAAAAACAAAACAAAACAACAAGCAGTTAGGATAGCATGTGGCTACAAGCAATGTAGCCAGCTAGCATCAGAGGCGGGTAAAAAAAAAAAAAAAAAACATCCTGCGAGCCGGGTGCAAAAGAGGGCGGGAGAAAGGCGGGGGGCAAGAGGGCGGGGGTCTAAAGATCAAAACATTTTGTCATTCATTTACCTTTGTTCCACACTGAAAGTTGAGAACAAGCACATGAGATGATTAAACAGAGTGTTGGCATTAGCATTAGCATTAGCATCAGTCAGTCAGGGGTGTCACCGTTCTCTCGTCGCGATTTCCTGGCTGACGGTTGCGATTCCTGATGGACTCCCGCTAGCTCCTCTGAGCGCCACAAACGCAACTTGGGAAGGCTCATATCTTTTGTGACGATTTGAACTACGTTATCGTCGTGCTTCCCTTCAAGTGTAACAAATTTGTTTTTTTTTTAGGAGCTTGACTTATTTATAAATCTGTACGTGGCGACTTGACTAAAGCTGGGATTGTGATTTAAAGTAGGAGAACACAATATGGGGGCAGCCTGAACGAGCGGGAGTCCAGCATCCGGGACCATGTGCCATCTAGTGGCTCGACTTTGTATTGCAGGGCCGAGGCTTCAAACGTGTCAATTTCAAACGGCAACGACACCCCTGCTAAAGTCAAAAGGATTAGTCTCAAGTCAAAAACTGTGTTCGGAATCATCCACTCATTCCTTACTCACTCGATCAAGGGTTTTGCAGAGTGGACCTCGATAGTTTCTAAAAAAAAAGTCGACTAAAAATCTATGTGCCGATGAAGAAGTCTGAATGATGACCGACTATATTCGGAATCAGTCACTCATTCCCGAATTACGACAAAGAATTTTTTTGGTGCATTTTTAAGAACAACAGTTCAGTTGTATTTAACTTTTGATGCTACGTGATCTAGTTGACTATTTTAGTTCACCAAAACTTCCACTGAAAACCCCGACCAGTGATTACGGAGTGATTTCGAGCACAACCAAAGTCATGAATACAAACCTTTCGCAGTTGAGCACGTTTCCGAAAATGTCCAAAGTTTGGTTTAAGTCTTCCGCAGCTCACACCGAACGCAGCGACAACCGACAGCGGAGTCACCAAAATTCTTCTTCTGGGTGACCGCTCCTACCTTTAAAGTTGGGTCTGATCCTGGCATCGTAGCCCGACACTTTGCCCATCAGCTTGTCCAGGAACTCGGACGGCGGCATCGGCGAGGCGGCTTTCCGGGCCGCCGCTTCCTTGGACGCCGCCAGACTGTCGGACACAAAAAGACAATTAAACACATTCATTAGAGTTAATTTATTATTATTTTTTTGTATTTGTGGTTTTTAATAAGGTTGTAATGATACCCTAGTTTGATCTGAGTTTAAATGACAATCTTTTTTTTTTTTTTTTTTTGATGAGTCTCATTCTGAATGTGTTCATATTCTGGTGGAAATGTGTATTTGAGGGAAAAAAAAAATGGAATTTTTCAATAGTATGAAAAAGTGGAACGTGGAAGGAGTAGAAAAACAAAAAAGTGGGCAGAATAATGAAAAGAACTCTGGCACGGACATGTGCAAGCATTGCAAAATAATACGTCAACGCAGACAAACACACACAGATGTGTGTGTGTGTGTGTGTGTTTGTGTACACAAGAGCTCGCAAAGAGCAATAATTAAAAGATGTTAATTGGCTCCCAGGACACAACAAGCATCAACAATTAATTAACATTGGACTCGTTTACCTTCAATGTCAAAGTTGTTGGAACAAGAAGAAACGTCGGCGTGATAACGTGGTTCATCGTTTGCGCCACCCCCTCCCCCCTCAACCATGTCGAACAATTTTACAGCAGAGTAAAAGTGTCTGTATACTACGCAGGCAAATCCCAATTTTGGGTTGCGCAACTTCTGTGTAGTACCACGTTATGCCACTACATGCCGGGTGGCAGCACCGAGCTCTACAGGAAGAGCGATTAAGAGCAAGAATATTAGTATTCCTATGTGTTGCTGCTCCGTATGTGTTAGGTCGCAGTATTTCTGTTAGCCTATCTATGGCGTTTTACATTCCATGTTAGCATTAAGCTATTGTTACAGTGTTATTACATAAGCGCATTGAATTTGAATGGAGAACAAAATAATAAAGTTCAAACTCAATTTTTCCTAAAAAGCTGAACAACAATCGATATACGTTTTCCAAGAAAAAAATATAGAAATTATATATAAAAAAAATAAATAAATAAAAAACAAAAATCCGATGATGTCGCGCAAGTATGCGGGGGGTGGGGGGTGGGGGGGGGTCGTGTGCTTGCTGCTTGTCACTTGCGCTTGCCGCCAGCGCTCCAGAGATGGAGCAAAACGCTGGATGATGTCACGGACGCCGGCTGAGGCGGGACGCTAAAATAAGAGCGGCGGGCGCGGCCCCCGTCCAGCGAGGTCGGGACTGACCCGTGAAGGCCTAACTGGGCGGCGCCGCTGATTATATCAGCGCGCGCTTGAAATACACCACTGGAATGACTCCTTCGGATTGCTTGGACCAGTGCGACCGCACTCATTGCTTCCCAACAATTCATAACAACACAAATAATATGTTGGCCGCCGCAGTTCATGATAAAATACGATCAAGGATTATTTCATAGTTAGTGGCAAAATCTTGTGATTCTTTCAAATGGATATATTTTGCATGATTTGGGTTAAAAAGCTCTGACACCTGAAACTAAATTTCTAATAAAGTGTCACATGTTGCGACTTTTGGGACGACCCGGCGAAAACATTTCTGACCCAAACTGTCCAACAACTTCAACGGATCGAAGAGAAGCTGCAGCAATCTGAACTGGCGGTCAAAAAACTGCTCAAATGTTTTGTTGGAAAAACTAGCACACCTCAAGCGCTTGACAAAACGACATTTTTTTTTTTTTTTTGGGGGGGAGTTAATGTGTGTTTGTGCGTGTGTGTGCGTGTGCGTGCGCAACGTCATGAAACGGACGGTAAACACACCGCCGGAATGGAAGCCAACCTTTGACGGTTCGGAGAAGCGAAGCCTCGTAAGCCAAAGCCGCCGGCGTCGCTTCCTGTTTTCCCGCTCTCATGATCAAAGTTAGGCTTTCTGTGATTATTCCGGATCAATGGCGCAGAGAAGAGACTTGGAGTGTGCGTGTGTGTGTGTGTGTGTGTAATGTGCAGGCGGCGGGTGGCGAGTGGGAGGCCTGCGCTAAGGCCGGTCTGCAATCATTAGCGCTAAGTGTTGCTCATTATGTTCCTCTGAAGACCTCAACTCCTAATTGGCCTCATCTCGCCAAACAACTCCTAATGCCCCCCCCCCCCCCGCCCCCCAAGAGACACTTGCTCATCACGGAGGTCCCACATGACACTCAAACATGCACACATCAGAACCAGCATAATTTTTTTTACACTGCCAAAAGAACAACACAGTATAAGAAAAAGGCAATTCAGCTGATGATTACTTTTTGTCGATCAATCAGATTTAAAAAAAAATAAAACAACAAAAAAAAAACAACAACCGAAAAAAACATTTCTAGGTCTTTAATGGAGAAACTAAAAAAATGGACAAATTATTTCAAACTGCCAGTGCAGTGGTTTATTCCGCAATCGCCATCAGGCAAAAAATGTCGCTAATTAATTGAGAATGTAAAAGTAGATGTTTACAAATGTCTCGTTCAACAAGATTAATGGATTCTAAAAACAACGGTTGCTAATTTGATTATCGATTAGTTGTTGATTATTGCCTCACAGCGATCACACGAGTGTCAGCAGCAAATTCGCAGCCAGCTGGGGAGGCCTCGCTTTTCAGTCGAGCTGTGCAATTAATCAAAAATTCACTTATGATAATTACACTCAACGATTACCATCGTAAATCGTAAAAAAAAAAAAAAAAAAGAAGAAGAAAATTATCGTCAACAGTATACGTCATTAAATAATCACCTATGACGTACTGCACACCACTGGACAATCACCCTTAACACAGCACACCACATGATCATCACTCTTAACACACACCTCATTACCAGGAAAATCACTCTGAACACACTGCACCACAAAAAAAAAAAAAAGATCACTCCTAACACACAGCCCAGCACATCATGCCGTTTAACGCACTGCACACCACCAGATAATTACCCTTAACACACATGTGGATAATCACGCTTAAACAGCATACACACACACCACTTGATAATCAGTCCCAACACTATACAAGGTATAGTAAACATCACAGGACAATCGCTCTAACCACTGGATAATCATTGCTAATTTACTGTACACCACAAGATAAAAACTCTTAACACACCACAAAAAAAAAAAAATCACACTTACCAAACGGAACACCACTGTATAATCATTCCTAGCACCACACACCACAGGATAATCGCTCTAACCACTGGATAATCCTTCCTAATTCACTGCACACCACTAGATGAAAATGGTTTACACACCACAGGAAAATCACACTATACATGTGTAACACCACACACCACATGATAATCGTTATTACCACTGGATAATCGTTCCTAATTCACTGTGCACCACTAAATAAAAATGGTTTACACACCACAGGAAAATCACACTATACATGTGTAACACCACACACCACATGATAATCGTTATTACCACTGGATAATCGTTCCTAATTCACTGTGCACCACTAAATAAAAATGGTTTACACACCACATGAAAATCACACGTTACATGTGTAACACCACACACCACATGATAATCGTTATTACCACTGGATAATCGTTCCTAATTCACTGTGCACCACTAAATAAAAATGGTTTACACACCACAGGAAAATCACACTATACATGTGTAACACCACACACCACATGATAATCGTTATTACCACTGGATAATCGTTCCTAATTCACTGTGCACCACTAAATAAAAATGGTTTACACACCACAGGAAAATCACACGTTACATGTGTAACACCACACACCACATGATAATCGTTATTACCACTGGATAATCGCTCCTATTCACTGTGCACCACTAGATGAAAATGGTTTACACACCACAGGAAAATCACACGTTACATGTGTAACATCAGATATTAAAGGATAATCGCTCTAACCACTGGATAATCATTCCGAATTAACTGAACACCAATTGATAAACACTCTTAACACACTACAGGATAATCGCTTTTACCACATTAGATGATCATTCCTATTTCACTGTACACCACTAGATAAAAAGCCAACACACGTGAACACGGCACAGCAAAATCACACTTAACATGCGCACCACCAGTCTTTCATCATTCCTACGACCAAACAGCATGGGATAATCACTCTTACAACCGGATAATCACTCAAAAGACATCCTACACCCTTGGCGAGGAATTTTTAGCACACATCACCACATGACAACGACTCTGACATCTGATTCGCCGACTTTGATCAGAGCATGGAATAAGGCTCAAAAACACGCCGTATCGTGACGTTGATCGCAACGACGGTGTCGCAATACGAGAAGAGAGAAAGACACGCGTTGGATCGGAACGAGCGCCATCCTGAAGAAGAAGCTCGTTATTGGCCCCAAAGGCCACTTTCGGTTTGCAGCAGTGCGGCACAAGCAAACACGTGGAATTAACAAAAAAAAATGTCATCAAACACGATGAACACACCATCGCCATCATGACGTACAGAATGCAACCTCACAGATAATTGAAATTCTTGGAGGAACACAACACGGATTAAATTTAAAATTCATTTGAAAAAATCCTGCAACAGATCAATGACATGATGATGATTCTCTAAAAAAAAAGGTTAAAGACAATTAAGTCTAAAAAAAAAAAAAAAAATCAAATTTAAATTCCACAAGTGCCGGGACAATAAAAAAAAATGTTTTACTTTTTTTTTTTTTTTTATACAAAAAGGCTGCCAAGTATTGCCATAATCCAGATTGGTAGAGTCGTGACCATGTCAAATTTCACGTTATTCTTTCCAGAACACACGCAAAAAAAATGCTTCATCTCGGAAAACAGTGATCGATGGTCACGGAAATCTCGACTCGTGCCCACTTTATACTCTGAACATAAAGTATTCGAACAATTGTCTTAATATTTTGGATTTTATGGACGCCGTTAAGCCTTCCCCTTATACGTACTCCGAGAAAAAAAAATGTCACTTAACATTAATTAAAATCGAAAATAATTTGGCAATCGTTTTAATATTAATGGGATATGAAGTGGGAATGAGTTGAGGTGCGCGCATATATTTTGATGATTTGTCGGAATTTTTTACATTAAATGATGAATTTTGGGGAGTACGTATAAGGAGAAATGCGTAAAAACTTCCATAAAGTCCAAAATGTTTTGACGGTTGTTCTAATATTTTAGTGCGGAATAGGAATGAGTAGATATGTTGGGATTTAAATTTGGGTGACAATTTTGGGACATTAAGCGACGACAATTTTACGACCAGGAAAAGCAATCGAAAAAGAACAGCCGCCATATTTTGGCATCAGAGTGCTCATGTGATCAAAATGGCGCTGCCCGGGTAATGTCATTATTTTGACACTTAATCGGCTTCTCACAGAATCAGATATCATTGATTTTTTTTTTTTTGCTGCATCGTTTCTATATTTCATGAATTTTGGCTTTAATCCAAGGCAGGACCAAGATCAACTCCACATCTTTGTCGGGTATCCGGCGGTGCTTTTCATTGAATGCTCCGATCCATGCAAAAAGGTCAGCCGCGGCACTTTTAGTCCCGCTCGAGCTAGCAAGCGCGCTAATGATGGGCGCAACGGTCGGACACCAAAGCATCCGATCGACCTGCGATCGATCGGCGGCCAGTGATCAACATGTTTGCGTCTCCGGAGGATCTCAGCGGCGAAACGACTTTGAGGGGCAAGCAAACGGGATCATCGGTTCTGGTCCACGCACATAAAGGCATGCAAGCGAGAGTGTCAAATTTATATACTGGTGTCCAAATCAAGACGCAGGGGCCAGATGTGGGCCGTTACATCATCTCAGGTGGCCCACTAAAACAAATTCAAGTGTTTTTTTTTTTCCATATTTACCAAAACTGCAATTTAGGCACGGTGGACGACTGATTAGCACATTTGCTTCACAGTTCAGAGGTGCAGGGTTCGATTCCGGTTCCGGCCTTCCCTGTTTGCATATTCTTCTCATGCCTGCGTGGGTTTTCTCCGGGTACTCCGGTTTCCTCCCACATTCCAAAAACATGCATGGTAGGTTCATCGAACACTTTGAATTGCCCCTCGGTACGAGCGTGAGCGCGGATGGTTGGTTGTCTTTGTGGGCTCTGTGATTGGCTGGCAATCCATTTGACGTGTACCCCGCCTACCGCCCCAAGATAGCTGAAATAATCTCCGGCACACCCGCAACCCTCGTGAGGAGAAGCGGCTCAGATAATGGATGGATGGAAAACTGCAATTTTGTAAACATTCGAGATATCACAAGCGTAATTTTTTTCCCACCAAACCCTTTCGATGCAGTCGCTGAACATCAACGATTAAAGGCGCATTCCTCAGGTCCGCCGATCAATGTTTAGTGATAGGCGGGCGCAGGGGGTTGCGATGGCTGATGGTATCAATTAAACGACATCCAAGACGGAGGAGCTGAGGCGGCGATCTCCCGACAGCGCTTCATTAACTAAACGCCGCGTTCCCAATGCCAAGGTCCTCTGCGGCACCCAGACGGCGGGGGGGCGGGGGGCGGGGTCAGGTAGCGCCAGTGCGTCAACACTACTCCGTACGATGAAACTCTTAAGAGGCTGAATGGGGAAGAAGAAGAAGCGGAACAAGGAGAAGTCGTGTGCCAATGCTGACGAGGAATCAAGTCCACAATGTGACATTTGAAGATGAAGTGATTTGAATCAGTCAAGAGATGCGGAAGGAAGGAAGGAAGGAGTTAATACAGTCCAGTGATTACAATTTAATTTCATGGAAATGTTGAATTTTGGGAATATGCAAAAAATAATTCCCAAGATGTCCAGAGTTTTGGGGACTGTTTTCATGTTTTAATCGTTTGAGAATTGTGTAAGAGATGAGTGAAATTTTTCAAAAGCATTGTTCATTTCAATTTGAAGGGGAAAGCTACCTAATATTTTTACAATTGAGTATTTTAGCAATTATTCAAACAATTATTCAGATAAAAAAAAAGATTTTACGTTTTTATTATTATCACGTCAGAGGTGTTATATTTTTAGGAACGCTCCATACCACTTTTCCTGATCGATAATAGTACAGGTATTTTACTTCCGCGTGCGATAGCAATTTCCGATACCACATAAAATTTCAATAAACATAGATACAACTGCGACCAAAGATTTTTCGTTCTTTCAGACGTACATGATGATTCATTCATTAGTTTTTTCTTTACGTATCGGTAGCTTGTATCGACACCCTCCATAAGTACCCGATACCCTGAAAGAAGCTATCAGTCCTCACCTGTCCCTAATTATTTTTGCCCATTTTGTTTTGCCATCTTCACGCTCAACATATTTGCAACTTTTGCACATGTGTGGCTTTAAAAAGTATGGCCCGGTGAATGACGTGGGTGGCATCAGCGAATGAGAGCCGAGAGTCGACTCATTAGCCAATATTACCACATGGCGATGCTTTGAATTGCTTGAGGTAAGAAAAAAAATAAAATAATAATAATAAAATTGTGATATGAACAATACAGCTGAGAAATTTTGCTGCGTGCGAGTGCTGTTGAGGATTCGTGCAATATTAATCATCTTCATGCGGCGCAATAAAGCAGGAAGGAGCCGGCAGGCCCCTGACAACATTTGCATCCAATAAAAACGCGCATTTACATCCCATCATGAGATTCAATAAGAGCGCATAACAATCCAAACCATGTGATTGGTCCCTGTCTCACAACACGGTGTGGTGATAGGACCCGGGGCCCCGCCCCTTCTGCGGGCAGCCAATCACACGTCGATTAGTGCGGCCACAAGAAGACAAAGAAGAAGCCAAATGGAAATTGATCGGCGACCCGTGAATGTTGGCCTGTGATTGGCTGGCGTCCAGTCAAGGTTGTCGGCACCTCTCGCCCGATGTCACCTTTCAGAAATGAAATGCGGCCCGGCGGCACAAACGTGACAAGCCCCCCTCGTACACAAAAGGTTTGACATTTAAAGGGTTGACAGCAACAAGCTCATTAGAAAGTTTGGCGCCGTTTTGGCATTTTGGTGGGCCGCTCACGTCGCTCACTGGATTTTTGGGACATTTGCGAGAAGTGCTGCAACGAACGAATATGATTAATCGGTTCATTATATTGTCAATTAATCGATGAATTGGATTTTCTTTTTTAAACGATGTTTGGATTTTCATCTCTATATTAACTCGTTTAATGCCATTGACGGCTAAAGACGTCAAAGATCCTTTTTTTTTTTTTTTTTTTTTTACTTGGCTGGTCGTGAATGAGTTAAAAAATAAAGTTGACGGTGCAGAAAATCCACCACCAAATCAATGAGGATCCAGTTGCTGATTTGTCGACAACATGCTTGAAAAAAGTAAAAGCAAATGTTTTGTTTTGAAAAAATAAAGGCAGCTGTTTTCATGGAGGACTAACAAAAAAAAATCTGAGAAGATATCACTTTCAAGGAGATGAAAGTAATTTGGGTTCAGATGTTTTTGGTTTTAGGGAGAGATTGCTAATTTGTTTTATTTTTATTTTATGGGGGTAGTTCAATGTAAAAAAAATATTTTTTTTTCTTAAGTTGACAGGAAAATTAGCTCAAATGCTTTTTTTTGCGGTTTTGGGAGATTTTTTCAAATTAATATTTAATTTGGGGGGGGCTGCTGGGATTTTTGAAACCCTTAAAAAAAGACAATAAATTACAATTAATTGCTAAAATAAAATGTTATTTTGTTGATCTTGCTAATTTTCTTTTCAACTGCTTTTCAGCGTTTTAACGTTTGTGGGGATTTATTTTCATTTGTTTTCAACTAATGTGAGGTGGAATATTTTAAATATTAAAAAAAAAAATCATATTTCATGAATTAAAAAAATATAATAAAAATAAATAAAATAAAAACATTACTAAAATCTAATTTATTTTGTTCACTGCCACTGACGGCTATATTAGTCAAAAATCCATTTTAATTGGGATGATTTTTTTTCAAACGCTTTCTCCTATTTGAGTTTTTGGGTAAATTATTGAAATGGTTTTTGGAGCACATGCGTTTCTATATGAAAAAAAAAAAAAATCAACGGGGGTTGTTTTTTTTCAAATAAATTACTAAAACGGCTGAATCACCCATTCCAGTGTTTGTGCTAATGAAATTTCCTTCCTCAGCAACACAAAGACGGGACGCTTTCCTATCCCGTCCTTCACCGTTCTCAAACCCAAAACGTCCGCGGCCCGGTGGCATCCAATGGTTCAGCGGATGACAGCACAGGGACGATGACTCGGCCAGTGGCAGGCATGAGAAAACGTGTCTCCGGGCGGAAGAAGTGTGACCTCAAAAAAAAAAAAAAAAAGACAGGACCGAGACCAAGATCCAAACTAAACCCAGGACGAGCAATAAGACCAGCGCTCATGTGGGTCAGGAACTAAGAACTGTACGGAGACCTTGACTCAAAACGGAGCCAAAAATATGACCAGAATCGGGACTACGCAGGACAAGACATGGCAAGGTGACGAACACCCTGGACCGGTCATCAGACAATGTCAAGCCTAATATAGGTGAAAAAAAATGACTGGACGCCAGTTCATGTCAGGACAAATGTAGACCAAAAATGACTGGTCGTCAGTCAATGTTAGAGCACATTTAGGAAAAAATGAGCATCAGTTACAAAAAAAAAACCAGACTGGTTGTAAGTCAGTTGATCAGACGCATAGGTAGCAAATGGACTGGTCACCAGACAATGTCAGGGCAGTTGTGGACAAACATCAGACTGGTCGCCAGTCAGTCATATCCATAAAGCAATTTCTTTGTGTTCAGTGAAGCGATATGAGATTGGAACTCAGAACTGCGACAGTGTGATGCAGAAGCGCCACCCACTTTGACACCGTGCTGCTTCCTTTGCAAAATGGTGACTCAAATTCCCAAACGAGGGCCCCCCCATTGGTCAAAACAACCACCTGCGCATGCCTCCCTCTAGCGAGCGCTCGCAACTGCATTCCTGCACCCAATCACTTTCGCCCCCCTCCCCAAAAGTGACAAACATTCCCATTTGCAATAATTGTGCATGAAGCGAGCGGGCTGGTCGTCCTTACCTGAAGAAGACGAGCGTCTCCCACAAGTAGATGCTGAGTGCGTTCAGCCGGCACATTTTGGAGAGTCTCATTTTGTTTTTGGGGGTGAAGGGGGAGGGGGGGCAAGTGGGGTGGCGGCGCACTCTGCCAGCCGGAATCCCCCCCTTTAGGAAGAGGAGGGGGTGGGGGGCGCAGGTGCGGGGTCGAGGACCTCCAAGGTGACTCGGGAATTGGGGGGGGTCGGGGTGGGGAAAATTGGGGTGGGAGGGGGTCTGTCAGACTTTGGCAGCCATGCGATCACACCTGTGTCCTCTCTGGGAAAAAGGGGGCGCGGGGTGGGGGGGTGAGGTGGTCAGGGGGCGTCCGGGTTGGGGCTCCAGAGTGGGATGGGAGGAAGAGGAGGAAGCGGAGGAGGAGGAAGAGAAATTCCACCTGCTTACAGATCCTCACAGCTGGCGGGAAAATGAGCCATATTCCTTCGCGAGGGACTTGGGGGGCGTGGATGGGGGCTCTCGTCAAGTGTTAATCCAAGTGGGAGAGTGGCCCCCCCCGCGGTGAGGACGAGGATGCCGCTGGTCCTCGGCGCCGTGCACGCTCAGGGGCGCGCGCGGACGTCAGCCATGGTGTGTTGACGCACCGGCGGACGCTCCCATGCGCGCCGCGTCTGCCGCTCCGTGCGCGTCCGCCGTTGCTTGCTCCGTCCGCGCCGCTGCCAACGAGACTAAAGTTGAGTGGAAAGGAGCGCGGCGCCGCGCGCGTCACACGTCACGTCAGGATGGACGCCACGGCCGCGTGTGATGCTCGTGCTGCAGTCATTTAGCAAACTAAGCGCCGGACCCGCCCCCTCCTCAAGACACGCCTACCAGCGTTGCCGTTGGCCCGCCGGCCGACGAGGCTCACTGCTGATTGGCCGACGCAAAGGTCAGTTAGCCAGCGCTCCGATTTGGGAGGTAACGCCAGGCTGACATTATTAGCGGGACGTCACAGTAAGTTGACGTCATCAACATGCACGATGACATATTTGAATGATGACAAAAAACTACAACAACGTAGAATGTAGGACTAAAATGTTTCTGGTGCAGGTTGAGATCAAATTAATTTAATATTACACTTTGCAATTAAATGATGAATTTTCCAAGGAATTGCAACATAAATAAATGTAAATAATAAAGCAAAATCGATGCATTCAACTCTCTGGGATTTGTTCACGTGTGACACTTAAATGCCAAAGGTGAGCCCTTAAAAAAAAAAATCACTCAGTTTTGTAAAACCGCTTAAAAAATAATTCTCATGTTTTCATTCTGTTCTTTAAAACCAATACATATTTGATCACTGCACATTAAATGTATGTGGAAAATGAATCACGTGGCTAATATTTTACTTGATTATTTACAATAAGCTAATGAACCTTTTATTCAGTGAGACAAATGGATTGAAACAAATTCATAAACACATTTTAACTAATTAATTTTAGAGAAGAGCTAAATTAAGCGCGGCAACTCATTTCAATAATTGAGTAATCGGTCAACTTTATTAAAAAATGAGACTGACAGTGCAGAATATACAGAAACATAAATTGATGATGATTAAATTACAGGTTTGATCAGTATCATCCATTCGAAAATGTGACAAAATGTTTCCAAAGTAAAAGCAAAAATTCGCAAATTAAATTTTTTTTTTTTTTTTTTTTTTTAAGAAAACATCAAGCTCATCACTGCTTTCGACGAGGACGACAGAAATGGGAGAACATTTATTTATATAGAAATTTGGACACTTCCAAGAAAAACAAGGCCTCTAAATTATGACTCAAGTCTCAAAATAGTTGTTCATTAATTTGCGAATCGATGAGTTCTCTTTTAACAGTTGCCCCCCGAAACGAAACATTACATTGTGGCAAAGTCGGATTTTTGCTGTTGCGCAAGAGTCGAATTAGCGAGTAATGGAGTTAATGTTGTTGCGTCGTCAGGACGGTGGCGGGACAATGCGGTGGGGACGCTCGGGTCGAGCGTCTCCGCACAATTCCCAGGAAGGTGAAAACGGAGTGCAGAGTGTTGAATATTTCAAGTGGAACGTGGCCATTAAAGCCGTTTATGTCAAGGCGGCTGCTATTTATAGTCACAAAAGCCAATCCCGACATCAGCGCAAAAAATCACACCGACTGATTCCAGAACATCATCACGACCAGCCATACCTTCAAAGTAAAACACAATTTGCAAGGGCCACTATAAGTGCAACGATTAATCGGCAACTAAATGATTACTTGAACACGATTTTGATCAGTGATGAATCTTTTAGAGACTTTAAGTTCAAATTTTTGCAATTTCCATCTTGCGTAAGTAAATTTCTGCGGTCCTCCACGAAAGCCAACGAATTCTCTTCGGGTTTCGTACTTTTTCATAATTGATGAACCTGTTGATTATTTTTCAATGAATTCGATAAAAAAAAAATTCATCCCTTAATTGAAAAACAGAACATTGTTTCACATGGACAGTACAGAAAATGCACCAAAAGAAATTGATTCAGTTCCTGGTTTGGTCGCAAACATGCGAGAAAATCTGCAATAATGGTGATCGCTGTTTTCCGATAAAAAGCGGACGTTTGCAAATGTCTTATTTTGAAAAAACAGTCAGTTTCAATGCACGACTGCAGAAATGGAAGAATATTGACTCTTGAAAGGCTGAAATTGGGTCAATTTGAAGTTAAAGAAAATCTCTAAATACCGAATGTGTGATCAAAATAGTTTCGATTCATTTGATAATCGATTAGTTTTCAATGAATCGATTATATGTTGCACGTGTTGCTTACGTAATTGCGTCCCTGGACCTGAAATCAGTGCACAAAATGCGAAGCAAAATCAATCGGGCGAGCGACAGCTCGTATTGTGAAAAATCGGCAAATCGGGGGCTTCACAAAACCCTGATCAGCGATTTCAGTGTTCTTCAAAGGACATTTGATGCTGAAGATCTGAAAATCAAGGTGAATTGATTCAAGACAACAGTTTAAAGAACCATCACATCCACTCTACAATTTAGACTTTATTTTCCTGTCCCGTTGAGAAGGACGAGCAGCGAGAGGGCATGAAGGCGAGCGTGGCGGTCCGCTCGCAAGTAGGTCAGGAAGGCAGCCAGGGGGCGGGGCCACACACTGACCAGCCGGTTTGAAGTGACAACAAAGCGCTACAAGAACATATCCCAAGGTTCTTCCTTCAAAGTAGGCCTGCAACTAAGCATTATTTTAATAATCTGGTGATTAGTTTGTCAATCAACTGATAAATCGGATAAAAAAAACGTGTTTTCCATCTCTTTATTCTCATTTTTTTAATTAAGAAATGAGGAATTAGAATTTAGACATTTTGACCCCCAGATGTCGGTGTGCAACAAAATCCCCCTGGAGGTTAGCCGCTACGCTAACCGCTCTCCTCCGTTAGTGCAAAGGCGTGAAGGCCGTGACACGGAGACGTGCTCCCTTTCTTCATTTAGCCTCCCTAATGAAGCTCCCAGCTTTTTACGCTAGGCGAGAGACGCCATTTCCACCGTCCTCATTTGCACAGCACGCATGAAAGAGGACGTTTTGGTGTCAAAGCGGCAGCGCTAGAGGGCTCAGCTCACCTACGCTAAGTAGAACAAAGAGGAAAACGAAGCTTTGCAGTCAATTGAGCAAAAGGCGCTTTGTCGCTTTTCATTTTCTTCAAGCTGTAAAAACGAAATCTGACCTTTCGTGCAGTGTGTGTGTGTGTGTGTGTGGGGGCGTGCGTGCGTGTGTGTGCTCGTTCACCGTCAAGCTTCCACGGCGACACACTTTGCGTTTGACGCCGTGACTCAGCAGACGCTTCATTAAGGACACTGGAAAAGGCAGCAACAAGCGCTGAAATATCATCGGGAAAATCTGGAACACGTTTCAAAATGAGACATTTGCAACATTTTCACCAATATTCTGAAAAGTGTTGTGAGCCAAATTAGAAACTGTGCATTTTGAGTTAAAGGAATGGAAATCAAAACAAAGAATTAAAAAAAAGAAGATAAACCATAACGGAAACCCCAAAAATGCCTAAAACGAATTAAAATTCACAACAGTATGCCCAAGGTTGTAAAATTAATCTAAAAACTAATCCTCTTTATTACGACTATGCTAGCTTTCTGATGGCAAATATAGAAAGTAGTGACCTATTGGGAGCTGCATACACCTCTCACCGCATTGCACAAACAAACAAACAAACAAATAAAAAATAAAAAAACACGTCGCTGCAGATGAGTTCAATCATAGGATGCTAAGCCGTACTGTAGCTAATCAGGGGACATTTGCTAGAAGAAAACTTGACGTGATTTGGGATTGCCACTTTTACTTTGAATAATAATAATCATAAAAAATAAATAAATAATAATAATAATAATAAAAATAATAATAATAAATTAGATTTGGAAGCACACCATCATAAAAATAAATAAATAAATAAATAAATAAATAATAATAATAATAATAAATTAGATTTGGAAGCACATCATCATAAAAATAAATAAATAAATAAATATAAATTTAAAAAAAATAATAATAATAATATATTAATAATAATAAATTAGATTTGGAAGCACATCATAATAAAAAATAAAAAAAATCCGTTGAGTATATAACTCAACAGAATTTGTTCCGCAGTGGCACTTTGCCAATTGCACAGTATACGGGTAAAGGATTCACAAAGGTCAAGGTCAGGTTCAGGTGGACAAACACAAAATGTCCCACGTGACCTTCCTGTCTGTGTGAATGTCAGCTCAACATGTGGACAACTTGACTGAATCGTTCAATGATAGATTGAAAAAGGCAAAGGCTTCGTGATCAAGGTCAGACATTTTACTCGCAGAAAAAAAAAAATCAATCGATGAACAATGTCGGAGGGGGGGGGGTGAGAATCAAAGCTACGCGATAAGAAGAGAAATAAAACGCGCGCCGGACGGATCGGATCCACGAGAGCCCGACTTAGAACGCCGACACGGTTATGGTATCAAGGTCAAACACTGGCAGGTGCCAAGGTTGTCGGTTGTATGCCGGCGAGAGAGCTTTTAATCCCAGATAACAGCTCACTTGAATGGAGCTAAAGGAAAACTATTAGCAGGCACGCACGCACACACACACACACACACACACATGCAGGTAATTGGTTGGAGCGCGGCGGTGCACGGTGCGGACGAACTCTAGCTGTACAATGATGGCATTCATGAATAAAACACCGGCCGTTATAATGCATCCTCTGTCGAACGGAGGAGGGGGGGGGGATATATTTGGCGCGCATTCAGGTTTAAAAACTAACTAAAAACAAGGTGGGAATGGCTCGGTGATTGTCTGACCGCCTTTGTTTACAAATTCCATCACCGTGATTCTTAAAGGGCAAATGATGGAAAATTCCAATTTTTATTAAGTTCCAAATTTCCTCAAGTGAAAAAGACGATTGTTTTGTCTAAGTGAAAGGGCGGGGGGGAATCAATTAAAAATATTTAAAAAATCCTGGCCGCACAGGAATTCATGTAAGACGAGAATAAGAAGAAGAAGAGCAATGAATTTGTCTTGTTGTTTGGAAACAAGGTGCTTGCCGCGGTGAAGGTCAGCCCCGGGAGAGGAAAAAAGGAAATAAGCGCAAATGACAGAAGAATGTGAAAGGAACTTTGACCTTGTCAGAGCGCTTGCACTGGCGGCCCGGGGCTCGCATGCTAACCTGCTCGCGAGCGCAAAAGCCACACACGAAGCCCAAAAAAAAAAAAAAAAAGGGAAAAACTGAAATGAGAAGCTGGAGAGATGCGAATATTTTTTGGTTGAAGTGGATGCGCTCATCGTGAAAAGTGATTTAATCACCCGCAAACGTTTCGATTGAAGGAGTAAGAAAAGTGTCCAACGCCAACGTGAATTTATTGAAGATGGAATGACAGCCGTCAAGGCTTTCGATGCCTTCTTCGCTGGTCTCACATAATCGAGAAATCGTGATCGCATTCTTCACATTGTCATATGATATCCTAGTGTTTTCATTTTAGTGAGAGTTTTTATCCAATCAGAATTCAGCTCGCTCGTGTTGCCAGGCAGATTTCACAATACCGCTAGCATGCACTATTCGTCCGAGGCCTTCAGATACAATCGTACTGGCGTATGTTCTGTGCCCCAAGGGAGCTTTTACACTCGACAGACAGTTGCGATAGCCAATCAGATCACGAGTTGATGACCGTAAGGCCTTCTCGCTGGCCTTACCTTAAAGGTGACATTTTGCGATCGGATACTCACCCGTGGGGGGGGGCGGCACTCTGCGAAATCAACACACTCGAAAGTCGTAACTGGCGACCGTTGGAAAATCTCAAATATATTCTTGCTTTTTTAAACCGCAATGGCTGAAGGAGGGAAAAGTGTGGATTGAATTGCAGATACACTTGCAAGGCCATTTTTCAAGGGAAGCTAGGTCGTCCAAAACTCACTCAGTGGTGCGTAAGTGTGTTTCTGAATATAATTTGTCCAGCCGAGGTGTCGTAAACGATGGTATTATGAGGAGGATTTATTCAAGTAGGACTAAGTAGGACTTCACTGAAGGCCAAGGTGTGAAATGCACGGCCCGCCACTGGCTTTTACCTGGCATGCATTCCCTTATCATCAACGACTGGGGACATTTGCATTTAAATTACGACGCGCCGAACCATCTCAAAAGTCGAAAGGACTTCACCATTCACAAATAAAATAAAAAAAAAAAAAGGAATAAAAATGTTCTCAGTGAGCTTTACATCCTGTGCATTGTGTACACAAACTGCAATTTGAAGGATTAAAAAATAAAAACGGACATTGGAGACCAGTGATTAGAATTAAAAAAAAAAAAAAGTACCATAATTGATTTTCTGGTCCAATATTAAGTAAGGCAAACCAGTTGACGTCAATCAAGTGCGTTGTAATTATGTGACGGTTAAGACGTAATTAAAAGCATCCCGGTAGTGTTGCAAAACCGTTTTTCATTTGACTGATGACAAAATCGCGACATAAAAACATCTTTCTAGTGTTCACAGAGTCGGGAACGATGAATGAATCCGCACGCATTGGTTCATCCCCGACGCCCGAATGGCGACATTTACGGCAGAGGATATTTTAAGGAACCGCCTCGGTTGGTCCGCTTTAAAATGAAACTGCTCTTCTTAAAAATAAACACGCATGCTCAGAAAATAAGAATGATCCCATCCCAGCCGTGGACGACATGACGGACTTGCGCGTTTCCTTCAACGAGCTCAGCAGGTTTGCGGCCGGAGGCTGATCCAAAATAGCTCAGCCTTACGTCACACGGCAAAGCGTCGACGGCAGACGCTACACATCAGCCCGTCATGAACGAGTAAAATCATGCGCGGGTGTGAGTCGCGGTCGTGATGTATTCCGTATTATCCATCTCATTCCATTTTTGACTCGGTCACACACAGAAAGTCGCATTTCGTGAATATCGCAAACGGATTCTGACTCGTAGTTGCGCAACTCGATCTTAGTTCGGGGTGAAAAATCTTCAAGCCTTTTTCTCCGGTTCAAGAAAATGTTTGCTAAGGAAAAAGATCTTGATTAATATTCTTAATTTTTTTTTTATTTTATTTTATTTTTTTTTAACAGAGAGCTACTTTACTTTTTTTTTTTACTTTTACTTTAATAATCGATTAATACCTATTAATTTATTATTTGATTAGCAAACGGGACCCAAAAAAAAAAAATAAATAAAAATAAATAAATAAATATATATATATATATATTTATATATATATATACAATTTATTTTTTTTAAACAGAGAGCTACTTTTTCCAAATTTATTTAAGGCCGCAATTAATGATAACTTTAATGATCGTTTAATACCGATTAAATTATTATTTAATTAGCAAACAGGACAGAAATATACATACATACACAGATAAATGCATGATGATTCACTTACTGGTTTGGTGGTAAAGTCAAAAATTCGGCAAAAATGTCGATAATTATTTTGTTGGCAAATGTCTTATTTTGTAAAATCAAATCTAATCGACTTCAGAAATTGAGAACATTTACTTCAGAGGCGGTAATTGCAAAGATCTGAAAAATTTGAAGTTGAACAATTCATGAAATGAGTTGTCGATTTATGTGATAAATGCTGTCGATTAATCGATTACTTGCCGCAGCGCTTCTTCTCACATCTATGAAGGGATTGTGATATTACGAAACAGCTATCATGCTTGAGGTTGAAATGAATCAATAAAGCTGATTGGATCGCAAAAATAGTGTCAGGGTGTCGGCAAGCATCCGCACTGGCGCATAACGCGAGCGTCCGTCCTCCACGTGCGGCTTATGAAAGCAGAAGCGATTGGTCGTCCCGCGCTCGTCTGTATTGTCCCGCCAAGGCCGAAAGCCCAGCTGTGCTCCCGCGGGCGGCGCCAACAGATGCAGCGGCGCCGACCGGAGATGCACTTTTTCTTTTTTCATGCACGTACACCCCCCACCAAAGAGAGTGAGAAAAAAAAACAAAAAAAAAACAAAAAAACAAAATCTCCTTTCGAGTCATCAAGCGCAAACGTTTGACTTCACGCTCGACGGGAGACGTATTTATTGAGGTTATTCATTCCATGAATATTTGCAGCGAGAAGTTTCTATTTGGTCAAACGTGTCCCGCGGCCCGACGCGCAACTTTTAGCGCCGCTTTGGCCTCATCCATAAAACATGGCGGCACGCATGAGTGGCCGCGCTGGCGCTAATGTAGCGCAGCGGGCTAATTGCAAATATTTACTTGTTGATGTAGCGTCCGTATAAATATTCATGTTGTCATTCTTCATTGTGCTGAAGCCGGCATCCTGCTGCGGCCAGCCAGTGCTCATCAACACAAACAAATCACACTTTATTCCAAAGAAATCGTATATTTTTTTTTTTTTCCACCTCGACATCTGTTTTCAAAACATTACACAAGCTCTACATTAGCGACAACTGTGAAAATTCACGATGTAGAGCTTTCAATACTTATAGGAACATGCTCACATCTCCAAACAAGAGGCTGAGTGGGCTTGATACAAGTTATTTGTCACGCATACGTCAACGTTTCTGTAAAATTGACACATAATTAAATATTGTACATTTGTACATTTCGTCTAAAAAAGTCAACGAGCTTGATGCTAATATATATTGCGAAACATGATAGAGAGGCTAATGGAAATTAGCATAAATGGTACGCGAATCACAAACTACACAATTCATAAACAGAGGATTAGGCCAAAAACTACCCATATTTTAATTTAAAAAAAAAAAATATATATATATATTTCGATTAATGACTGAATCGGATTTAAAAAAAAAAAAAAAAAATATATATATATATATATATATATATATATATATATATATATTACATAAAAATATATTTATTTATTATATTTTGATTATGTATAAATTAGAGGTTTAGCTCATAACAATATTCAGAAAATCGGTAAATACATTGATAATTGTTGTCCTAAGTAAAGAAGTTTGCATAAAAAAAAACAAAAAAAAAACAAAAGCAAAGATAATCAGTCAGACAACAGAAATTGGAGAACAGTTGCTGTCGAGACGCAGCTGAAATTCAGAGAAATTGGACCATTTTAAGTGAAATAAGGTTTCTTAACAATCAACAAATAGTTGTCGATTAATTTCATAATGGATTAGTTTTCGCTTAATTGTCGCACCTCGAGTATACGTTTAATAAAACAACTAAAATGTTATTATAGTTAACGAAAACTAGCAAAATAAACAAATTTTGATCCATAAATTTAGAATTTTTTTTACATGTATAAACCTGATTATAAATATATTTAACTAATAATTATAGTTCTAGTTCATAGTTTGGATTCAGATTTTTTTCAATAATTTTAATTGTATTCACAAATTTTTTTTGTCAATTTTAATTGTATTTATTGTCTTAGTTTTCGTTAACTTTAATAATCTTAATTTAAACTCGCGTCTCAATATGTCAATTTTGACCTATCGCGTGCCTTCAAGTCTCCAATTGCGTCGCATAATAGAGCATCATGTCAAGTTTGTCCTCAATCGTCGACAAAAGCGACAGGAAGTGAATGCTCAGCTGGGCCTTTTTGGATGTTGGACTGCAGCTTTGGAAGTTGCGAAGAGAGTTTGTGTTTCAAGCCGCCGTCTCACTTCTTTATTTCGACGCGTCCTCACCTCGCCTGCCGTGCGGAAGCCGAGTTGGAGCGAAACAACACGCGCGGAGGAAGCGAAGGACGGCCGGGCTTACGGAGGAGAGGCGTTACGTAATTGCGGCTGTCGACTCGACTAAACCCGACTGGGCCCGCCACTGGCGGCCATATGCTGCTGCTGCTGCGAGGAGGAGCGTCACTTCCACTCGTGTGCGCTGAAGGTAAGGAAAGCTGCGTGCGCTGGCCGACCCTGACGCTGATGGTGGATGACGGACGAGCCGGACGAGTTGGACTCATTAGACGTGGACGTGCCCCCCGGGGGCCCGGCGCTCGCCAAACACGGGAAAAGCGCTCCCGTCTTGCCGTCGTCACGACAACGCCGCCGTCACGTCAGAGACGAGGGCGAGGAGGATGAGGCTCTAAACGATGTTACGCTTCGTCCTCTCACATGAGTCATGTCGTACGAGAGCCGCGCGGGTTGACATGCCAGCGCGCATTGTGCGGGGCAAAGGTCAACTCGCCCCGCGGGCCAAAGATGGCAGACGCGGCCGCCTGGACATTATCAGAGACACAAAAAAAGAGGACATTGACAAAAATAACAGTCACAAGCGGACTGGCTCGGAAACTAAACAAACGATTAAGCCGTCAATTATTTTTGGATTAATCTGAATTGTTTTTTTCATCTCTTTATTCAAAAACTAGATGCTTCAATTATTGTTAATACTATTATTATCATTTCTCTCTCTCTTTCCCAAATAGTCATTAAAAAAAAAATGTAAAAATTGAGCCATATCGGTGGCTGAATTGCGTTGTTTAAACGAAA